>NW_019174016.1:0-139377 GCF_001642475.1 Fonsecaea monophora
ACGCTTTCGTTATCTTTCTGTGTTGTTTTGGTGGGTGAGGCCACGCTCGAGCTTTACAACGAAGCGTCAGTCGGAGAAGTCAGAGGTGTTCAAGGGACAGCAGTTGGGCAACTACCCTCGCCTTCCTTTCCAACCTTCGTTATAGCGAGACTGGACAACTAAAGCAGTACACCATACACCATGATTCGAAGTGAAAGATCTCAATCCATGTCCTATCGAAGGAATGCCTCGTTGGCATGTATGGGGTGCAGGAAGCGGAAGATCAAAGTACCATAAACAAGCATATGTACACATGGTATTCTTCTCCCAAACTGACTTGTACAAAAGTGCGACGAAGTCCGCCCGACTTGCTCAAACTGTCGCAACCACGGTGATGTTTGCGCCTTTGGCTCAGACCGTCGAAAGTGGGTTTTGTTCCTGTCTGTGGTTTTTGTTTTGCTCCCTTGCGCAGCCCCTGACTTGCTTCCACAGAAGTGCCACAAAGCGTAAGGATTTGGGCCTTTTGGTGTCCAGGTTGAATGGCTTGGAGGCTCTTGTCGCGGAGCAGCGTGCTCTCATGATCAACTACGATGTCTCCGGTCACTCTGCCTCGACCGACGCATTGCAGCCTTTTCTCCCCTCGACGACCGGAATACTACAGGATCCTGAAGTCGATCAGCATCAACCTCAGCATCTACCGCAGAACCGGGGTGAAGATGGCCTTCCGAACGACACCACTGCTCAATTGGGTCAGATCAGCTTTCCCGTCAGCCGGCCGTCCGAACCCTCTCCGGACTGGGCATACTTGAACTTCTCTGCAGACGACTACTCCTTCGAGACCGACCAGATGGACTTTCCCGCCCCGAGTATATCGACCGACGAAGAGTCCTCGCCGTCCACGATGATTGTAGCCCCGTCTCCGGAAGATGTGTCTTCTGAAGAGGGCGAGGACCCAGACTCTGAGCTGACCCAGGAGCTCTCAACTCGAATGGGCCGACTTCAAATGGCCGAGGACGGCAATATGCGCTACTACGGTGCGACTAGCAACATGCATCTGTTGCGGAACGGACTGCAGTCGCTCTTCAAGCCCTTTACTCAGTCAGTCCGAGCCAACGGGCAGGACGCCCTCGTACGAGCTGGTCTCGTTTGGGCATGCCATCCAGCCTACGAGCAGCACTTGACCGACGTTTTCTTCACCTGGCACGCTCCGTTGTTGAATGAGGTAGACCAGGAAGTATACTTGCGGGAAAAGCAGCGTTATGAGGCGGGCATCAACACGCCATTCTTTTCTCCAACACTTCAGAACGCCATGTATGTATATCACACTTTCCATGGGTCACACTTTCCAGCCCCGTTTTTGCAGCTATTCAACTTATGCAGGGGGAATCTAACAAAATAATATCTTGCAGATACTGCGTTGCCACCACATATGCGACGTGGACACCTCCGACCATCAAAGACGACCCAGCGCAGTTCTTCGCCCGTCGAACCAAAGTGTTGCTCGACATCGAGATGGACTGCCCAGCCATGGCAACCGTCCAAGCCATCCTAGTCATCTCATCATACGAGGCTTCCAGTGGTCGAGATTCGCGTGGTACGTATCAGTGTCTCCCTCTCCTGTCAGTAAGAGCTCTTTCGGCTGATACACAAGTCAGGGTGGATGTACTCGGGTAAGCATCAGAAATTGGCTTTGCGACTGATTGGAAAAGGAACTGAAAGCTCCCCGACCCAGGCCAGGCAGTTCAGATGGTCACCGATCTTGGTCTACATCTGAATCTCGAGGTGGAGACGGAGGACGACGAGGCCAAAGACGAGCTCGTGAAGCTCCGGCGCGCCATCTTCTGGAGCGTCTATTCCGTCGACACGTACGTGCAACAGATCGAAACTGACTCGCGCTCTGATTCTATCGTGGCTGGTTTTCCCTTTTGTTTTTTTTTTCCTGACGAGCTTGACACAGGCTTTGGAGCTCCTACATTGGACGACCCAGTTTGATGCACAAGCTCGAAAGCAACGTGCCACTTCCAGAGATCAAACCGAATCAAACCCCCGGGTTGGGTTCCTTCTCCGCAAACCAGAATGCCGCCATTACCTATGTTCCTCGATACATGGCCGAATTGACCATGAAAATCGGCAAAATCACAGATACATTGTGAGGAGATTCTCCTATTGCTCTCCTCTCCTCCCCAAGATTTCTGCGCTCTCCTAACGAAACCGCGCGGATAGATATACCGGGAAACGGATCTGCGCTGAAGAGGCTCGTGTTTTCGTCGACTCCATGTCCCTGGAGTTGGTAGAGTGGAAGCAATGCCTCCCACAGCTCCTACAAGTTGACACCAGCTCGATCATGATTGCAGGGTCTACGAGTGACGAATATGCGTCTGCGGCTGTGTTGCAGCTCTTGTAAAATTCCGCTTCCTCTTTCCTCAATTTCAAGTGTGGGGTTTATTTGCTGACGCGACCACCGTCTCTTATAGAATGTTGTATTATCAAGCCGTCATTCTCCTCCACCGACCATTTCTCGGCGAGTCGCGGAGTTTTAATACAGAGGGCGCGTCGCCTCCGTCATCGTCCTCGACCTCGACCGAAGTCAGCAGCGGCACATTGCCAGGAAATGCTCCTTTCGCCCGACGACCGTCCCAGTCCCTGCCCCTGCCAGTTGGTCATCGGTCGTCGCACGCCTTCAACTGCACCACGTCGGCGACGCAGATTTGCAAACTGACCATCCTGTTCCGGCAGCTCTTCACGCTCCGCCACGCCCACGCCGAGACGACGCACATCCTCGTCACCGCGGGCCTGATCCACGCGTACAACTGCTGCATCTTCTCGGGCTCAAAGTGCCAGGAGGCGCAGAAGCTGCTGCTGATCTGCATCCAGGCACTGTCCGACATGGGCCAGATGTTTGTCAGCGCGAATCGGGGGCTGGAGGTCCTGTTGTCGCTCAAGCGGAAATGGCAGAACAAGGACTCGGTCTCCAGGGTGCGCAAGTGAACGAACTGCAGTAGCTCTATCAATAGAAGTGGCCTGTTTATTGTGCTTGGGGCTCGGGGAGCTAGTACCACATATATAATTTATACGGGAGCGAATTACTCCCCGCTATATTATGCATGATAATATTCACCCGTGTCAATTTTCCATCCATCACGGGTGAATGTCAACAAACCCCCCGTCCACCACGATGTGCGCCCCGTTGATATAGCTACTGTCGTCGCTCAAGAGGAAACTGATGACGCTGGCCTGCTCCTCGGGGAACGACATGCGGCCCAGCATGATGCGGTCCAGGACGGGGCTCTGCTCCGTCTCCGCGGTCCCCGCCACGCCTTGCTGGCCCATGACCTTCTCCAGCAGCGGCGTGTACACCCACCCGGGGCACACGGCGTTGACGCGGATCTGGTCCTTGCCGTAAAACTTGGCGCCGTTCTTGGTGATACCCAGCACGGCGTGCTTCGCGGGCGTGTACGCCCCGAGGCCCTGCGAGATGAGGCCGCACACGGACGAGATGTGGACGATGGAGCCCCTCTGTCCGGGGATGGCGCGCGACGACGATGGGCCCGACAGGCTGATCGGACGGGGCGATTGGCGTTGCATCTGGGCCGCTTCGTGTTTCTGGCACAGCCAGACGCCCTTGGCGTTAATCGAGTAGACCCTGAATTGTAGTGATGGGGAATCAGCGTCAGCAACTTCCAGGACACGCAGAGATTGTTCTTGACATGGATCCCGCTAGCATCTTCTAGAGCAGAGTGGTACTCTGTGACTCTCCCAACTTCTCAGACAGAAAAATTATTGAGGGTTTAACCCCAAACGCACCGATCAAAGTCCCGGGTCGTGATGCTCTGCTCTTCATGCCACACCGTCTCCGACACCCCCGCGCAGTTGGCCGCGAAATCCAGCCGGCCGAACCTCTTGACCGCGGCCTCCACCATGGCTTTCACATCGTCTTCCTGGGAAACGTCGGTGCGCACGAACACGGCCGCGGCTCCAAAGTCGCTCTCGAGCTTTTTCGCCAGTGCTTCTCCAGCCTTGGTGTCGAGGTCGGCGATGGTGACATTGACCCCGCGGCTGGCGAGTTTGGTCGCGACGGCTTCACCGATGCCCGATGCGCCTCCGGTCACGATTGCGCTGAGGGACGGCATAAGGGGGAATATGCGGATGTTACGACCGTTTCTTCACCAGGTCTTCTGCCAGTCAATCTGTAAAATGATACACTGACAAGTCCCAGAAAATGGGCGTACTTGCCTTTTTACATGGGTGAAGAAGGGTTGAGTGTCCAATCTATCCAAAGGCCCCGCGCCCCATCAGATCGAGGATGGAATATTGATCTTGAAGTAAAAGAGAAAGCCACAGCCCTATAGAACCGGAAATCTGGAATTCTCCATGATTCGCTGGGAATGGCGAGCAAGCATGGAGATATGAGTCTCACTTACTACTCTATTCATTTGGTAGTTACTTTGAATGGTCAGTAAGTGGAGCCTGAATAATCTAGCCTATTTGGGAGATATGGGAAGTGGCTCTGGTAATATTATTTATTGATAGTAGATAATTTCCCACCCACTTTCGTCAGTTGTCAGTTTCACGTGAATCTTTGCCCTCTCTTCACGCGAGTCTCTAATATCTCTCCAACAAGACTAAACCGCTCGTCCAAGATGTTGAACTCTCGGTGCGTTTGGGTTTTCCTTGATTTCTTATTGAGAAAGTCCCCAGCTCCAACATGCCCCCGCAAACCTTGGGATGTTAGATGCCGTTCCCCATGGGGAAGTGCCCAATGAACAGCGAGCCCGGAAATGCGGAATAGGAAACGGCTTTGGCCCTGACCAATGATAACCATGTCCGCGGAATTCGAGTGGTCGGCTGGCGGAGAAAAAAACCTGGGAATTTCCGCAAAGGGGGTGGGGGGAACCCAGCGGCTTTGATACCTGGGGGTATATGCGGGAGAGAAGACTTATTGATATGGCTTGCTACGCGGCTCACGGCTCTTGAAGAAATTCTCTGCAAGATTTCTGACAGAAGCCATCCTTGTGACAATCACAAACCTATCTGCAAAACAGCGACAATTCCACCATGAGCACAGCAGAGAAGGAAAAGGCCCACGATACTACCTTGGTTGAGGCGGAGCAGCAACACATCGAATCGCCGTCTTCACCACCCTCTGATCTTGTCTCTAATCGGGAAGATGAGACCGCGGACAAGGTCACCTTCAAGACCTGGTTGGTCGTTTTCGTATGTGTCGATTATCCTGGTAACTCTTCAACTAAATCTATACTGATGGTCAGCCAGGCGCTCTCCATGTCTTATGGCATTTCCTTCTGGCCCGTACCCATCATGGGCACGATCCAGGCGCAGCTGGCGGTGATCTTGAATGACCCGCCTCAATCGGCGTGGTTGGGATCCGTGTACAACATTGCAACGTGCATCTCCTTCATGCTCTGTGGTGCAAACAGCGATCTCTTTGGGCGACGATGGTTCCTCATCGGCGGGAACGTCCTGATGGTCGTGGGCTCTGTTGTCGTGGGCTCCGCGAACACCACAGGTGCAGCCATCACAGGTATGGTCATCAGTGGATTTGCGGGCGGGAATTGCCAGATCTCTGCCTTTGCCATTCCCGAATTGTTACCCAACAAATGGCGCCATATCGGGGTTGTCATCGCCGACGCCTTCGTCTACGTCGACGTTATCGCGGGTCCGATCGTTGCTCGGTACGGGCTGGCTGCGGGATCCCCGGGCTGGCGCTGGCTCTTCTACTCGACCGCCTTCGGGAATGGGCTGGTGGCAGTGGCCCTCATCTTGTGGTACTTTCCACCTCGTCATCCTCGTGGAATCCCTTTTGGCCAGGCCTTCCGCGAGCTCGACTATGTCGGAGGCGTCCTGTTCACGGCCGCTGTCTCCCTCATCCTGGTAGGCGTCGTTTACGCGTCATACCTCCCCTCCAACGATGGAAAAGTCATCGGTCCTCTGGTATCGGGATTCGCCACGCTCGTTGCCTTCGCCTGCTGGGAAACGTGGGTGCCCCTGAAGCAACCACTCACACCCCCTCGTCTCTTCAAGCACAACTACGGCCGCTCGTTGTCCGCGCCCATGGTTGTCACATTCTCTGTGACCATTTATTATCTCGGCACGAACGTGATATGGTCGACGATCATCGGGACGATCTTCACCACCCCGTCATCGCCCACCTCGCTCGCAGCAAAATACTCACTGGCACAAGGCATGGGGGTATTGGTCGGGGCAATATGTCTCAGCACCATCGGGACAAAGCTGAAGCACTGGAAGTGGAGCCAATGTTTTTGTGTCACCATGATGACCATGTTCGGTGGCCTGTTGGCGCTGACCACCGAGAACACTCGCGCCATGTCCATTGTCTTTTGCTTTTTTTGCGCCACCTTTTACGGCTGGGCCCAATACTTGTCCATCACCTATGTCCAGTTTGGGGCTGAACAAACCGAGCTAGGCATTGCTGGAGGACTTGCGTAAGCCTCAATTTTACTACGCGGATAAATTTGTCCCTTTACTAACCGAAAAAAATAGGGGCACAGGTCGATACGCTGGTACATCGGTCGCCTCGACTGTTTATGTGACGATTCTTTCCAACGCTGTTTCCAGCAATGGGGTGAAGAAGGTCATTCCTGCAGTGATGCGGGCTGGCGCTTCGCGAGCTCTTGCACAACAGGTTCTGGCTGCCTTGCCCTCGGGGCTGGGTGCCGTTGCAGCTGTTCCCGGCACCACCGACAGCATTGTGGCCGCCGCTGCTCTCGCCTGGAGAGACACGTATGTCGCTGGGGTTCGGACGGTGGCTCTGGCGTCCATCGCTTTCGGCGCGCTTGGAGCCATCACTTGCCTGTTTTTGGAGGACATCACGCCGAAGATGAACGAGAAGATTGAAATTTATCTGGAGAACGATGTGAATGCGGGGAGGAACGTATATCACTGAGTGAATCTACGTTTGTGATGGGGTTTGGGGGGATGTCCACCTGGTCTCTTTCTCGAGGCTGCGAAGATGTGACTTGGATCTTGTCGGTCAGATAATATTGTTTTGCGGTAAATAGTCAAGTATGGTAAACTCCATCTTTGAAAAGGCCCTCGAGTTCTCGGCTTGGGTAACTGTCCCTTCTCTTTACTCCTGTGTCTCTGTCTGACAAGTCCCACCCTTTTGGGTTACTATGCTGAACTAGAGTAGCTTACATGCAAAGAAGGACGGTAGGAGAGCTACGACGGTCTGGGGAGGATGTCATATCTACAAGTATATTCGCGATGAAGCTGGTAGACGAGGCATATTGGATCTGAGAGATATCTGCTCTTACTCATTCCTCGGTAGATTGAGAACAGAGGTGATCATCACTAGTGTCCATGTTTAGTTTAACAGCCTCGACTCGACTTTGACCTCACTCACACCAGAAAAGTTATAGGTAAAAAATGAGAGGTTTGCAAATGTCTTGATTCATCATCTTCTCAGAAATGTCTCGGCCCCTCCCCTCCCCGCGGTTGACAGCAGCAGCCAGCGGAGACCATTCTGGCTGGGCACGACAAACAGCGTGACTGACTGACTACGAGCGAACGATCCAAAAAGGGGTGGTAAATATCAAATGACCATGTGATTTTTGGTCTTTGCTTGCTGCCTGTGCCCACCACTCACGGCTTCAGAACCAGCCCGTCCTCCATCTCGGTGGCCTGCTTCAGCCCCTGCTGGGCCGCATCCGCAAAGTCCTTCAAGAAGAGCCAGCGGGCCTTCTCGTTGAGCCGCTTGGCCTTCCAGTCGTTGAGGGAGCCCCGCGGGAAGAACTCGACCTCGGACTCCTTGTGCAGCAGGAAGGTGTCGTGGGCGATGATGACGAAGACGTTGTCGGCCGCGTCAAACTCCTCGAGGTACTTGATGGTCAGGTTGGCGCGGTCCGTGTCGTGCGAAAAGTTCTTGGTCAGCCGGTACACCTCCTGGTCGGGCTTCTTGTGCGCGAACACGTCGCAGAAGGCGGCGCCGCTGCCCGGGCACAGGCCCACGCGCGCCCGGACCGTGCTGCGGTTCCACCACGACGAGAGGTCGAGGTCGACCTTCTTCGGTAGCGGGAGGTACTCTGTCGGCCGGTACTCGCCGCCGTGGTGGCATGCGTCGCCGCCCATGAAGACGAAGCTGTCGGGCGTCACGCGCGCGAGCCCGCACACGTGTCCGACCGCGTGGCCCGGCGCGTCGACAATGTAGAAGGACCCGTCGCCGAAATAGTCCAGCGCCCGGAAGTTGCCCACCTTCAGGTCGCCCGCGGCCGAGAAGTCGACCTCCACCAGCTCCCGCCCTTGCCAGTCCGTCTCGAGCACCTGGCTCTCCGGGTTGACGGGGTAGCCCGGGACGAGAGCGTCGCGGAACCCGGGGCCGACGATGAGTTTTGTCGAGGACGGGAACGTGCTCGGGTCGCCCGTGTGGTCGTAGTGCCAGTGGCTCCAAATGATGCCCTCGATGGACTTGAGATCGACGCCCTCGTCGGTGAGGATGTCGGCCACGTTCTTCTCCACCTCCAACCCCCACTTGTGGTCGATGATGGTGTTGGCGATGCGCGGCGCCAGGTTCTTCCAGTCCTTGCGCGTGCCCAGGTCGAACAGGAGCTTGCGGTTCAGCGGGCCGTGCTCGATCAAAAAGCTGTACGACGGGCACGAGAGCTTGTCGTGGCCGGGGATGTGAGGGCCGAAGAGGAGGCCGATCGGCACCTCGATCAGCGACGTCGAGTCGATGATCTTGACAGACACAGTCGACGACGAGGGTGGGATGTTGAGCGCCGGAGGGGTCTTGGGCGGGACCAAGTACTGGCTCGCGTCTTGGGAAGCCATCTCTTCAATCTTTGGGGGGTGATGAGACAACAGTTCTTTGCAGCTTAACAGGGCAATTCTAGTGACTATGTTTGTGTCCTGGTAGTGTGCTAGACAAGCAGGGAACAGGGAGGGAAGACTATTTAATAAACTAATCGATGACGAGAAAAACGGTTCGAGGTCTGTATGTCATATGGCGTTTACCGATGTCACTTGCTCCATAATTTATGTATCCCTACGATCTATTATACATTATCCCTCGTTACCGTTTTACCAAAGAAGTAGTAGGAGGGTGGTGCATTTTCGGCACAAGAAAGGCGCATCTCCTCCCCTTGTCACCTCGGGAAAGAGGCGAAACCCCTCGACTCCAGATCCCCCCCGCACGCATCGCACTCGGTGTTTGTTCTCCCTTTTCCCCCACTTGTGCCTATTGGACGATTTAATCTGTTGGATGGGTGGTGATTGGAGATGCAAGGGGAAAGGTAATGAGATAACCAGTGATGATGGGTGATAACCCTCCTGGTTCTGGGAGTCACGGGACTAGCTGGGAAATAGCATACCAAAGACTGATATGTTTGGTATATCATTATGGCTGACGTATTGACAAGGGCGTAGTGACGATGAGATGTAACGTCAGGAACAGACCCGGGTGTTTTCATTTGTTTGACCACCGACCCAAACATAGAATACTTTTTATACAAGAACCCCATGAACCCCATCTGCGGCCATCAATCTGCGCCAGACAGACCATGATCGGGGTTAGTTGTCCGAAGAATAAGCTTGGAGCCCCTCGAGAACCGGCTTGAGCCTCGTGATCATCCCGTCGAGATTATTCGACAAGACATTACATGTTGCTACAACACTGGTTAGCAAGTATCCTTGTCAGGAGATCGAATACATCTCCTTTTGGGTAAAAACTTACCAGGCCAGACCCAGCGCTCGCGGATCATGTCCCGGTAGATCATGATGGGGAGCAGCTCCCTCGGAATCGGTTTTTCGTACTTGTATTCGCTCTCCGCCACGATCTCGTCCATCATGGTCGTGATGACGAGCTCTTCCGGTCCTGGAATCTCCATGAGGCGCCGTCCCAGAAGATACCAGCACATGAGGAGACCTAAGAGTCCCCAACGTCAATTAAACATCTCGCAGTAGTACGCGAGGGGACTTTTGAGACTTACTGCCTTCATACGCTGCGAGCGGGGCATAACAGGGATAGTTCAAGCACGATGTCTTCAGCAGGTAACCCAATCCCAAGCGAACGCGCACTAGCAGGCAACGGCACGCGCGGACGATTGCTTTCATGAGGTCGGGAGGGTTATCGAGCTGATACAGCTTGGCGATCCGACTCCGAGATACCTGGTCGACAGGCAGGAGAGCGAGCGCCTTCATCTCGTTCATCTGCGCGTTCGCATAGAGACGATAGTACGCCGCATTGAGGACGACCAGTGCGTTGGCCATCAATGGGCCCTGTGGCGCGTCGGGGACCGTGGTACAGTGTGGATGCGTTCTCCACGCCTCCTCCCACGTATGCAGTGCCAGGCGGAGCGAGTCCTCGTCTGCCACGACCGTCCCAGTGGCATTGCCAAGGCGAAGTGTGGAGATGTGCGAAAGGATGACGCTGATCAGGGTCAACAGGCCAAATGGACTGATTGTGTTGTCGAGTGGAGCGCCTGAGAGAAGCTGTCGAAAGCATACGACCGAGGAAATTGTGACTCGGGTCGAATTCTGCCAACTGAGTCCGCCCGCTGTCCACAGTTCCTCGGAACAGGGCAGCGACCCCTCCAACTCGGTGTTGGAGCTCCTCAGCACCGCATTATCCTCGTTACAGAGCAGGACTGCTCGGAGGACAGTAGTCCAGGACACGCATCTGGGCCAGTGGTTTAGCGAGCGAATTGCAAACGGACCTGATGAAAGCCCAACCACGGGACATGCACGATTGCTCACCTAATCATGCTCTCACGGAATACCCACCCTGTCCAGTCATTTGCAGAGACTTTTGTCGCTTCGACAGAAGCTTCTCGGCAAAGCTAGGGAGGATTAGCTGGTCCATCTCAGAGTTCAACAGCCAAGTTGGCAGAAACATACCACGTGAAGCCTTGTAAAAGACAATCTCGCCTGCCGTTGGATCCGATCATCACCTCCATAGAGTCCGTACTGGCAGGTAAGGAGCCTGGTTTGTAACTCCCATAGCTGGAAACCCGAGTCTCTCTGTCCAGCGATGACCAAATCTTCGTTCTGTGACGCAGTCCATGTCAGACCTTGACCGTGATACTCTTCATTGTATCTGGAAATCCCTGGTGGCTCAAACGTCCGTTGATCACATACCTCGCTCAACAGCTTCAGAACGGCGTAATAGAGCCTAAGACTAATCTCTTGCTCATTCAGGTAGACCGCTCCGCATGCCATGACAGCGAGCAAGAGAGGTGCTAAAGGCACGCAGGGTTAGTGCTGAGGGTCAAGGCCACGAAGTCGAAATTGGCATAGGCACATTACCTACCTTGAATCGTGCCGATCGAGAACGTTGGTGCATGGATAATAGGGCAGTGCGGCGCGAAGTGTTTGAAGAATCCTCTGACGAGCCTAATGACCATATAATTTGTGGGAAACACAAAGTCGCAGAGTCGATTTTCCACGTCGAACAGCTGCAGGTTGACTTTGGCTTGCTCGATTTCCGACGGGATCAGCCCCAAAAACAAACCCGAAGACTGATATTCTCCATTGTCTGGATCGGTGTGCCTTGCTGTAACATTCCTGCCCACATCTTCTGACCACGGGAGAGCATAGAACGGCTCGTCCCATGGCCACTGCACAAAAGCATCGTCAAGAAGCTGGAAGTCCATCTGAGCGCGAGGAATCACCTCTACATTCGCCGCGGGGGCTTGCACACGATCCAGGGTGGGAACTTTCCATCCTCGTTCTAGACCCAGCTCGAAGGTGCTGGGGTTGGTGGCGACCCCGCCAGTCTGTGCGTTCAACAGGGTCGACAATGATGGCAGAACTTCTGGGATGACCTGCCCGTTCACTAGGCTGGTCGTTTCTCCGCCGTTGGTGTTGTCTGGCTGTTGTCCCTGTACAGCCCGACCGTTGAGATCGTAGCTAGAATCATCAGACGATGTGTCCTGGTTGATACAAGATAGCTGTCCGTCCTGCGAGTCGGCTGGCTTTCCGGCCCCACGATGAAGGACTCTCATGTGCCTGGAGATAACATCCTTGCGTGCAGACGTGAGCCCGCATATCGGGCAAGCATGTGGTCTCTGCCAACGATCTGCGTGGATACCAAGTCAATTGGTCAGCTCGGCAACTGGCGACTACTGCTATGCTATCGTTGATGATGGCGTGGGAAGGGGCTTTGCTTACGACCGAGCTCATGGCGGCGACAGTGCTCCTTGCGCGTAAATGATTCGCCACAGACGTTGCAGAGATAGCGACGTTCTTTCTGGCTTCTCGTCACCCCATTCCGTCGCGGCTTGAAAAATCTCAGTTCTTCAGCCAGTGGGGTCCAAGCAGTGGGAAAGGCCGATACAGTTCCTGCCGCCATGATAATTGATTATGATTATTATTTTTTTTTTCTGTCCCCAGGTAGCTTGCTTTGAGTGGAGTGAAACAATGGGGAATTGATAACATCAAATGCTCTGAGCGGAGGAGGAGGAAGACAAGCTGCTTGCCTCGGGTTTCGGGGACACATCGCAAGGGGCGCCTCCGTGAAGGTGAGAGCTGGGGGATTCCAGCAACGAGAGGAGCTGATCAGGCGCCGTGCATTTACTGGCGTAACTGGCCCAGTCTATATTGGGGTAGTCATCAGACTTGTACCGAGTACGGAGTCCCCAAGTAGTTGGTATTGGCCCCTCCGTAGTCCCTTGGTGGTCCCTTAAGGCCCGTTTTTTTGCGGGGGAAAACCAGGATCCTGGAGGTTGCCGAGTGGGGGAAATGGATAATTTCACAAGCACGAGATGAGTGGCATTTGTGAAGGTTTGTCGGCAGGACATCGCATGGTCGCCCCTCTCCGATCGGTGCTCTTGCTATCTCGGTCCTGCTGCTTGGGGTCACGACGAGGAGAAACTCTCTGATGCTCGACCTATCCCCACCAAGATCCATGGGGATGAGGAGCAGACCGAGAACAGTCGGTTAAGACGAGGAGGGGTTGTGTTGTTGATTCGCAGTTCCAGTACATATTACTAGAAGGATTCTCCCTCGAAGGTCTAGCCATCCATAAACTGTGTCGCTTGTGAGCCTGAAGTGCCTGGATATCAGAAGTCTCTTGTACCGCGCATAATATAGCACCTCCTAGCTCTTAAGTGTCTTTATTCCCGTGCAGGATGCCTGGCCGACTTGAAGGTAAGGTGGCGATTGTCACCGGTGGTGGGAGCGGGTTCGGAAAGGCCATTGCGACCAAATTTATCCATGAAGGCGCCAAAGTTCTCATTGCCGAAATGAACCCAGCAAGCGGTGAGGCTGTGGCTAAAGAACTGGGGTGCGCAGCCATCAAGGCCGACGTGACCAAGCGCCAAGACTGGAAGAGTGTTTTGGACAAGTCGATTGAGTTGTACGGCGGCCCTGATATTGTGGTTAACAATGCTGGAACATGCTACTCGAACCAGGTAAGTTCCCCCTCAGTAAATGGACGATTGCATTCTGACCATGGTGACATCTAGCCATCCGAAGGCGTTCCCGATGACGAGTTCGATCTCGTTGTTGCTGTCAACTTCAAGTCGATTTATCTCTCCGTGGCGGTCATTATACCATGGATGAAGGAACATAAGAGTGGTGGCTCATTCATCAATATCGCATCCACGGGAGCCACGAGACCGAAACCACGATTGACATGGTATAACGGATCAAAGGCTGCTGTGTGCTGTGCTTCCAGGTCGCTGGCACAGGAATATGCCCCCAACAACATCCGATTCAATTCGATATGCCCGCAGTTTGCCAGCACGGGATTGTAAGAACCACAACTCGCAGCTATATTTCATCGTTGGCTAACGCAAGCTCTTCACGCAGGTCGCACAAATTCCTCGGCAAGGAGAACACACCCGAGAATCGAGCCTATTTCGTATCTTTGATTCCTCTGGGAAGATTGACCGATGTTACCGACATTGCCAATGGTTGCTGCTACCTGGCCAGTGACGAGGCGAGCTATGTTACCGGCACCGAGTTGATTATTGACGGCGGTCGAAGTGCGTAAAGAGACTAGGGAGACTATAGCCAATACACTCGGTGATATACTGTATGTTGAGGGAGCAATAACACAACTACCGACAGAATGACATGTCTAGCGACGTACCTACACCCTTGCACGTAACCCGTGTAATTCCACCACCCTGGTGTTGTGTACGATTTCCTCTGCATAGCAATAAATACCCACTGAAAAATTCACCGCTCAGAGCCATTTTCTGAGCGACTAATGGATACGGTCAATGCACGCACAAGGACCCTTTGGTTTACCGCTGACATGGCTCTCTGTGCTATCCTTACAAGGTACTAGTTCCCAATCCCCCATCGAAAAGACACACAACCAGGCTCACTTTACCCAGACTCAGTACTTGGAGAGGATCCGGCAAATTTCCGCTCCAGCCCCTTTGTCACTGGTGTCTTGTCCCCTCCTCTCCCCATCTTTTCCCCCTTCCCCACTCAATATCACCCCATGGCACAGGTTTGACAGGTATCCAGGACCCAGGACCTTGTACTCTGAAGGTGGGCTTCGTACGGTGTACGGACGAAGAAGAAGATTTCCTGCCATGCCGTGGCTCGAAGCTTGATTCTGGCCACGCAGCGCCCCTTCCGCCATGCCGAAGTTCGGGGCCTTGTCTGATACACCAGATTCGGTAATTGCATATGGGCTGATTATCGGAGTAGAAATATGCCTGGCTGACAGAGCCGTGGAGTCTTTGTTCCTATATCTCCTTCACGTTCCTAGCTTATCGGTGCCGTAACGTGGACCTGCACAAACACCTCCAAGATCTCGACCTTTGCTTCTATCCAGTAGTGTCATCTCACAGGCTATCATACCCAATTGACGCCGCACAAGTCTTCTTTCTGTCCAGAAAGATGGCGGCTGAAGAACGCAAAGGTTGGTTCAAGGACCAGATCAGACTTGTGAGCATTCTGGTAAGATAGACACTCCCAATCCAGCAGATGGCTCTAGTGACCTAACCGTCTATGCCGCCAGATCACAATCTTCATCTCTCTGGGCTCTTTCACCTATGGCTACTGCAGCTCCATCATCGCCACCACCTTGGGCCAACCCGACTTCTTCAAGTACTTGCATCTCGACACTGAAGGCCCCGGCTTGTCTCACACAAATGCCATCACTGGCGCCATGAATGGTTTGTTCCAGGCTGGTGGCTTCCTCGGAGCCCTCTCCATTGGCCCTATCTGCGATTGGTGCTCACGACGAGGTGGCATTGGCATTTCAGCTGCAACCTGCTTGGTGGGCGGAGCTCTGCAGTGTGGATCCGTCAACGTCGGCATGTTCTTGTTCGCTCGATTCTTGACAGGTATGGCCATTCCAGTCTCCATGGCACCTGTACAGTGGGCAAAATGCTGAGTATCGCAGGTATTGGAACTGGCATGATCGTCTGTGGAGTACCTCTATATCAGAGCGAGGTCTCTCCCCCCCATACCCGTGGTGTCTTTGTCGGAGCGCACGGAGCTTTGCTCTGTACTGGCTACTCGGTGTCTGGCTGGGTCGGCTATGGCTGTTTCAAGTACTCTGGACAGTTCCAGTGGCGGTTCCCACTTGCTGTGCAGTGCTTTGCGCCCTTGATGCTACTAGGCGGACTGTTTTTCATCCCAGAGAGCCCTCGTTGGTGTAAGTCGATCTGCCCACAAATGTGAACAGGAACCGCCATGCCTAACGCGTGTCACCCACAGTGGTCCTCCACGACAAACACGATCGCGCCTACAAGGTGATGGAGTGGCTGCACCGAGATCCTCGAGACCCAGAGGGCATCCTCGTCAAAGAGGAGTTCTATGCCCTGCTGAAACAACTGGAACTCGAAAAACTCCGTGGCGCCGGAGGGTACAAGGAGCTCTTTACCGGGTGGCCCAACCGCAAGCGTCTATTGCTAGGCTTCTTCACCGTCTTCGGCGGTCAGTGCACTGCAACCATTGTCATCAACAACTACGGTGTGATTCTGTACACGGCCCTCGGATACGTGGCACCGACCACTCTCGCCTTCACGGCCGGCTGGGTCACTGTTGGAGTTGGAGGGAATGCACTCTCGGCGCTGATTGTTGACCGCGTCGGACGTGTGAGGCTGTTAAGTGAGTTCGATTCCGCATTGGAAAAAAGGGATATGAAAAGCTAACCAAATATGTCTATCAACAGTCATCGGATTCTGCGGTTGTCTGATGGCGCTCATCGTCGAAATGGCCCTGCTGGCCACGTACAAGGGCACGACCAACAAGGCCGGGCTGGCGGCGGCCGTGGCGTTTCTGTTCATCCACGTCGGGTTCTACAGCTCGTGCGTCGACGCCGTCACGTACATTTACTGCACTGAGATCTTCCCCAACCACCTGCGCGCGCGAGGGTCGTCCATCTCCGTGTCGGGCCTCTTCTTCGCCACCGTCATCTACACCTGCGCCGCGCCGACGGCGTTTGCCAACATCGGCTGGAAATACTACATCGTCTTCGCCATCACCACCGCCATGACCGCCGTGGCCTGCTACCTGTGGTGGCCCGAGACCAAGGGCCTGTCGCTCGAGGAGATCAACGCCCTGTTTGGCGAGGAAGTCGCCGTCGACGTGGGCCACATGACCAAGGAGGAGAGGGATGCTTTGGACGAGAAGATCTTTGCTCAGACTCAGGAGATTGAGGGCATCGTCAGTCAGCCGGTGCCGGAACACACAAAGGCTTGATCTCTGTGAAAAGCCTTGTCTGCTCCGTCCTCCCTATCCTACAACGTATACCCGACTCGCAACATCCAGGATATTTCATCAGGCGAATAGATGTATGGCAGCTAGACTAGACTTTCTAGAGATACAGGGAGATTCATATGGCACGTACTAGATTTAGACAAGAGAGACCCCCCCTTTTTGTTTTGAAAGATGACTATCAGAAGGTCCAGTTGATAGTGTTCTTCATTAGAAAAAAAAAGAGGAAAGAGGACAAGGTATAACAGGAAAGAGCTCAGTCCATGTTATTCCTAGATCTTCTTGGTCTTCTCTCTTATGCAACAGAGACAAATGTTTTATATTACGTGGAGAATAAATAGTAGAGAATACTTATACGTACCCAAAGCGGGCTGGGGTAGCTGGATTCTCATCCTCTCAGTCAGAAAGGGAGGAAGGGAGTATCTCCTCATCACATAACATGACAACACCCATCACGCTACATTGATTACAGGAATATCATAGTATGTATACCTAGATACCCAGATTTGTAGATATGTAAGACAAATAACACTCATTTCCAGATCAACTCATCTCAAGTCAGTTCAACTCACATCCTCAATCCTGTACTACTACTCTCAGGTCTTCAATGGCGGCACCTCAATCCTCAACAACGGCGCGTGCTGCTGCGTGCCGAACGTGTCCCTCTCTCCCACGCTGCCCTGCAACTGATTTGCCGGTCGCTTGAACGTGCACTTCCACCCGAGCGCGGGCTCGAAGAACATACAGGTCAGAATGTCGTCGTCGCTCGCCAGGTGGTAGAGGTTCCTCATGACGTCCTTGGTGAGGACGGCGCTGTCGCGCACGTGCTTCCAGATTGTGGGGTCGTCGAAGAGGATGTCGAGCGTGATCTCGTAGGGGCCCGAGTTCTTGGAGCGCACGACGGCGGCGAGGTCGGCGATGCGGGTCGGTTGCGAGGGATCTGGGAGGGTGTGTTTCGCGGGGGCTGCAGAGTGGATGGTGAGCATGGGTGTTCATAGTTTTCAGGATAAACTCCTTTCTTTTCGGGTCTTGGAGCTAAACTTACCTGCGCTTACAGGAGTGGCTGCATCTCCAGCCTGTCGAACCGGCCGTTCAGACCGCACCAGCTTCGACCGCGATGCGTCCGGGCTGCCAATCACAAACGACTCGATCGGGAAGAAACTGAGCGGGTCCTCGACGTCCATCAGATGGTATACGCTAAACTTGTACACCGGTCCCACGGACTGCTCCAACGGCGTCAGCGGCGAGGCGAAGTTGCCCGCGGTGGCCAGTTGGCCGGGGTATTCGCCGTGGAGGATCATGACCCTGGCGTATCCCGCGACAGCGTCGGCTTCGTTTTGGGTCGCTGCGATGACTTCTCCCAGAACACCGATCTCATGGGGCACAGCGGTGGTGGCATCCGGATCGAGCGGGCCCATGACAGCGTTCTTCCCATAGATGTGGAATATCAATTGCGGACCATTCGCTTCGCCGAGTGTCGGGAACGCCGCTTTTGTCCTCGGCCGCACCGTGTGCTCGAGAAAGTCGTCGATGCCCCGGATGAGGATGGGGTCGCGAATGCCTCCGATAAAGGCGGAACGGAACCCGACTTGGGTAGCCCCTTCGAGTTTGATCTGGTATGTCGGCGTAGGCACAAACTCAGCCCCCTGGATGTGGATAGACCGGCCGTCCGCCTGCGGCTTAAATTGTACCTTGTCCAGATGTAAAACGCCACCCGGGCCAGGGAGCCTGTCTGGACGGGTTTTCTCGTACATGGTGTGCGCTGCCACAGAGCGGGGGATACATCGTTGGCCCGGTGTGATAGGCGTCAACTGAAAACTGTCCTGGTACATGGTCGCCAGGATCGAGCGGCCCTTGGGCACCGCGCACTGTCCGCCACACTCGACGATCTTCCCCATGTGCCACGCCGGATTGCGCTGGACGCCGCGGTGCATGCTGAAGGCTGCAAAGGGCGCCGGATCGTATGATCGCCCAGAGATGACAATATCCACATCCGGGTCTTCTAGTGCTTTCATAAAAGGTTCAGCGCCCATCTGCGCGACGATGGCTACGGCGTCCGACACATCTTCCTCCTTTAACGCAGGACCTGGGCCGCAGGGTGTGATGGCGCCCGCTCGTAGCTGGTTCAGTATCACCTCGCGGTCGTTCTTGAACTTGATGGTCGCCACCTTGAACCGGTAGCCCTTGCGCTCACTGATCTCGCGCACGATGTTGACCAGGATGTCCACCTGCTCGTTCGTGCCCGCGCCACCGGCGGAGCTGACGAGCAATTTAATACCAAAGTCGAAGCAGGCCTCGAGAATCGGGGTGAGGTCGTGTGCAAAGGCTTGTTTACTGACAATCGTCCGGCCACTACCCAGCATGTACGGGCCTGGGTCGGTGGAGCCGCTGTCTGCAATGATGGCGTCGGGACGGGTGTTTTCGTCCAAGATGGTGGTCCAGAAATCGACGACATCGTAGCCGTAGCCCAGCATGGGCGTAGGCGCGAAGATTTTGACGGGATAGTTTTTGGCAATCATGGCTGCTGATGTCTGTATCCCCTCTCTTACACAGCATGAATTCACATTTGTTCCTTCGTTCAAGTTCTGTCAGGGTCGAATTAAGGCCTGATCCGAAGGGCCGAGATCACCTGTCGCTTGGGGAGTATCGTATTCGACTCCGCTGTCGGAGTGGTTGGATGGTGTTGTCGAGGAGAGTCTCTGCATCTGGGGGATTCGAGATCGGACAAACTCAGCCTCGTCGGGCCCGACACCGGGCGAGGCTGTGACCCTGACGTCCCTCATTGTTGGCATCAGTCGGCGTAGCTTCGGAGGCGGTTTTCTTCATCTCCTTCACGATCTCCAAAAAGGACTCTGTCTCTGTCTCTCTGATAGCATGCTTTCACTATTCCCCCACTGAGACTCTCTCCACGTTGCTTGCATCTCTTACATTTGTCCTCACATACCATATTCCCCACTGGACTGGTTTCCCACTGGGACGAACTCAACCCGTATCGACCCCGGACTTCCTACCCCGGATTTCATCTTCCGCTCTGCACATGTTTGTGCGTGCATGCGTACCCTGGGCAAAGATTTGGGAACATGTGACGATGACCTTTTTGCGGTCCACGGCTAGACAGCCCGGAAGACTAGGTTGAGTGGATGATACCCCTCCAAGGGTGGCCCGGGAGGACCTTGGGCGAGGTGTCTGTCTCTACAATGCGCACAGGTGCCTACAGATGTTCGGTGGGGTTTTGGGAATGCACAGCTCAAGGCACTTCTCGTCTCCAGACCCTGACTGATTGACTGATTGTCCTGCCCTTTGGCTTTTTTGTTTATAGAGAAGAGGAGGAAACAAATACTCGTTTCCCTTGAATCCATATCGTCTCCTCACTCTGTGTCGCATTGGTCCTTTCATCTTCTCGTTATCGCTATCCAGTCACTTGTTATCACCTTCTTCCGTCAAACATGGGTTCTCTAGGCTCCTTCCAGCAGACCAAGTCGCTGGCCGACGTGAAAAACAAGAAACTACTACACTACAAGGGCTTCATTGACGGACAATGGGCCGATGCCGCCTCTGGGAAAACATTCGATTTGATCGATCCAGGCACAGGTAAAAGCACTACTTACCTCGACAGCCTCCGTTTCCTTTTTATTACACGCGATAGCAGAACATGGCAGACCTAACAGCTTGTGTGATTTCAAGGCGAGAAACTGGCCACATTCCCTGAAATGGGCGCGGCGGATGTCGCTCGAGCGATCGACAGCGCCTCCAAAACCTTTGTCACCTGGAAAAACACGTCGGGCCGCGACCGCGCGCGCATGCTGAGAAAGTGGAATGACCTGTGTCTGGAAAACACCGAGGACTTTGCCTTGATCATCACTCTGGAGACGGGCAAGCCGCTCTACGAGGCGAGGGCCGAAGTCATTTACGCGTGCAGCTTTCTCGAGTGGTTTGCTGGCGAGGCTGAGAGGTGCGATATGGATCCCCATGGAGCATGTGTCGCATCAATAACCCATAACGCGGGTTGTGCTGACAGTTTGGGATCACCATTAGGACGCACGGTGAAAACATCCTTACCGCCAACCGGAAACAGCGACTCGTCACGATGAAGCAGCCCATTGGAGTGGTCGGTTGTCTGATGCCGTGGAACTACCCCATGGCCATGATTACCCGCAAAGCCAGCGCGGCCATCGCTGCCGGATGCACCACCATCTGGAAACCTGCAGGCGAGACACCTCTCTCCGCTGGCGCCATGGCCGTCCTTGCCATGGAGGCCGGCATCCCAGCCGGAGTGATCCAGATCATCACCAGCTTGACCACCGTCGCGGAGGTGGGCAAGGAGATTTGCACAAACAAGCTGGTGAAGAAGGTCAGCTTTACGGGCAGCACGAGAGTGGGGAGGTTGTTGATGGAGCAGTGCGCGCCGACGGTAAAGAAGCTGAGCTTGGAGCTTGGGGGCAACAGTCCCTTTATTGTCTTTGACGATGCAGATGTCGATGTTGCCGTCGAGGCTGCCGTTATGGGTCAGCAGCACCAGCACCTTGGCCCGTCATTTTCTGTTCAGGAACGCTAATTTTACGGGATAGCCAAGTTCAGAAACACCGGCCAGACGTGCGTCGCCGCCAATCGAATCTTTGTGCAAGACGGCATCTATGACAGGTTTGCCAAAGCCTTGTCCAACACGATTTCAACTTTCAAGATCGGCCCGGGCACCCAGGTACCACAGCCTTGCCATGGTCTCGAAGATGAAACAAGGTATACTGATGAGGATTGCAGGATGGTGTCTTTGTCGGACCCTTGACTCACGAGAACGTACTGTCAAAAGTGCTGACTCACATCGAAGGTCTGATCTCATGACACAAACACATGGTGACCATCAGAATGATGCTGATCTTGATTTTGCAGAGGCCAAAAACAACGGAGGCAAGATCATCTTGGGCGGGAACCGAGTGGAGGGAACAAAGGGATACTATGTCCAGCCTACTATTATAGCAGGTCAGTTATCTCGTTGACTCTGGAGGGAGCCTCCCTAGCCTCACTCTCTTCCGGTCCCTGGCAAGATACTAACCAGACCGCCACTGCGAACAGATATGCCCCGCGGCACCATCACCGAGCGGGACGAAGTCTTCGGCCCCGTCATCCCCCTATACCGCTTCCACACCGAGGAGGAAGTCATCGAACTGGCCAACAACGTCGACGTCGGGCTCGGCGCCTTTGTCATGACGTCCAGCATGCCCCGACAATGGCGCGTGACTGAAGCTCTCGAGGCAAGTTGTTTCTTCCCCTGCCTCTACTAAGACGACTTCATTCTTTCCCCTTGTTGGATACTCTGCTGACAGCATATGACCTTTTGTCACTGTGTGTGTACAGGTCGGTGTCGTCGGTGTAAACATTGGTCTCCTCTCAGCCGCAGAAAACCCCTTTGGAGGCGTGAAGCAGTCCGGTTTCGGTAGGGAGGGTGGACGTCAAGGGATTGACGAGTACCTCGTTCTCAAGAGCATGTTTTTAAATGTTGCGAGTGGTTGAAGTCGAGTCTCAGGAGAGGGATTGGAGAGCCTGGAGCAGGCGATATACCTACATACCTACCTAGGTACCGAAATATCTGTCACAAGTTCCTGTAGATATCTCTGGCAGAGCACAATACAAGAGGTGTTTGAGAATTGTATACCTTGTTGGTTGGCGTTATCGTTTCTCTACGGGGTAATGTAGGTAATGTAGGATGCTTCTCGATACCAAGGGAAATGCTAGGGTACCGAGTGCCCATGAGAAGAGAAATGATCTGTGCAACTGAGCATATATCTCTTCGCCATACACACTTTCTGACTACAGTGACTTTACTTCTGAAGGTTGAACCCAAAAGGCAGCACATGGCAATATCAAACATAATCTTTCAATTTTACGTCTCTATATTCTCTCTACTCAGAAACCCCCTTTCAAAGTAGCCCCCCCAGCGGCGGCATCAAACTCTGCGGCCTCGTTGATCCCGACGACCCTAAAGATATCGTAGATACCCCCGGCCTTATCCTCCCTCTCGGTGACAAAGCCCGTGTCTCGCAGCTCGGTCATGGCGCGGCGGGTCGAGTTGTACACCTCGGTCAGCGACAGGATGGACCAGATGACGATCTTGAAGCCGATCTCTTTGGCCTCGGCGGCGGTGATGGCCGGGGTGACGCCGCCGTGGACGATGTTGAGCAGGCACGGGATCGGGTGGAGAGCCTTGACGGCGGCGCGGGCCTGTTCTTTCGAGACGAGACCCTCGAAGAAGGCGACGTCGGCGCCGGCCTCGTGCGCGGCCTTGAGGCGGCGGATCGCCTCATCAAAGCCCAAAGACTGCAGCGAGTCGGTGCGCGCGATGATGACCAGGTCGCGGCCCGAGGCTTCGCGGGCCATGCTCGCGGCGCGGATGCGCGTCAGGTACGTCTCCAGGGACACCAGCTCCTTGTTGCGCAGGTGGCCGCAGCGCTTGATGAAAGCCTGGTCCTCGATGTGCAGCGCGGCCACGTTGCCCTCGATGTACGTCTTGGCCGTGCGGGCCGCCGACAGCGACGAGCCGAAGCCCGTGTCCGCGTCGGCGATGACGGGCACCCTCCAGTCCAACCCGGCGATCATGCTGGCATTGGCCGCCATCTCGACCATGTTGATAATGCCCAAGTCCGGCGAGCCCGTGCGGGACGCCGCCGTGCCCGCCCCCGTCATGTACAGCGCGTCGAAGCCAATGTCCAGGGCGATGCGGGCAGTGTAGCCGTCGAAGACGCCGGGGCAGATGACGATCTTGTCCGGGTCGTTGATCATTTCGCGGAGGATGGTGGCGGCCTGTCGAAATGGCTTTTTGCCGTCGCCACTCTGCCTTGTCGTCCAGGCCATGGTTGGCGTCGAGCGTGTGAATAGGTTTTACAGAGAAGAGAAGGTATACGGGAATGTCCAGACCAGCCAGTCCTCAGAGGCTCAGAAGCATTCAATTCTCGTTCCAAAGACTTGTATCACGAGCGTTCAGCACGACACACGACACGACGCGATCGATACACGCGATACGAGTTCCCTCCAGTTCTCTATCTACAATAAAGAGTAATCGACCAGGTGACCCTGTGCGCGACTGATTTTATGCAACCTGTACCCAAATACTCGGTTCTCCATCTCCTCCTCTTAACTCTGTATTTTTGTACAACGAACCGTGATTCGCAAATGCAAACGCAAACCGCAAACCGTAAACGCCAGAATAAGCGACTTTGTAAACAACACTCACTCCGTTCTCACTCTCCCCTCATCCCCACTGAGTGGGAAAAGGAGGAGTCGAGTGGGGGAGAGAAGACGACGGGCACAACGGCCAATACCGTGGCTTGCAGATCCTAGATCCCGGCATAAGCGAGGCGCGAAGCTAGGATGCGCTTGAAAGAAAAACCCCCCCTCCGATACTGGCGCAGATCGACAGAGGAGCGATCGGATGGTGCGAAGACGGATGGACCCTTGCGATTTCGGGGGTTGGGGCTTCTTGGGGCCGCTATTTAGAGGGCCGATCGGAGGTTGAAAGCCAAGTGGCACCTTGGGGACGATGGAATATGCTGGGTATGGGATGTTGTGTCGTTCATTTGCTCATCATGTTTGTGGTGGATGGATTTGGGTGCGGACCAGGTAGCAAACAACCTGGACAGTTTGAGAGATGAATGAATCGTTCTAATCTACCTCTGCCTCTGCCCTGCTTCTGAAAGGGGGGAAAAGGGACGTTTTATGTCTTCAAAGCTTCGTTGCTATTTTGGTATTTGAGAGGCTCTGCTCTGCTAACCAGGATCCTTCCTTCGATTCGGTATCAATACAGTTCACCTCTCGCCCTGTGGCCATGACTAGAGAACAGAGCTTCAAGTCCTGCCCCATTCACGCCTTTGGACTATCCTCCGTCTTCTTCTTCGAGGCCTGAAGAGCAAGTTCGGCAATCAACCGCCCTGCCTGGTCCCCCGTCATATTGTTCTGGAACCCGATCTGTCGCAAACTGCCCCCGTTCACCAATCGTTCCGCCATCGCTCTAGCCAGCTTTGTACGAGCCTCGATGACTTTGTCGTCCTGTACGCCTTTGCCTTTCCCTTTGTCAAACTTGAATTTGCCCAGGTCGAACGAGTTTGCGGCCTGTGTGAGCACGCACGGTAAGAAATTAGCAATCCGCGGGCACAACGAAACGCTCTGTGGCTTTGTCAGGGCAGTTACCTTTTCAGCGGGTTGGGAAGCTTTGTTGGCATCCATGCTTCAGCTGAACGAGAGAGATGATTCTGAGTGACTGAAGGAAGGTATTTGAGTGATTTGGGTATGCGTATCTGCGTGTGTTTGCGTGTTTGTTTGTGTGAGAATTGTGTCTTGAATTAACCAGAGGAAAGAAACTAAGGTGAGAGAAATTTAAAGGAGCGTTTTCAAGGGAGAAATGGTCTGCTTTAATATGTGACCGCGACCTTCTTAACATGAACGTTCATTCACCGACGATTTGGATGTGATTGTCTACTGCTCTCCATGGCTCTGTTCAGCCTTGGGAGCACTCCAGAGCACCCTACCCTCCATGGCTCTGTTCAGCCTTGGGAGCACCCCAGAGTACCCTGCTCTCCATGGCTCTGTTCAGCCTTGGGAGCACCCCAGAGCACCCTACCCTCCATGGCTCTGTTGAGCACCCAGAACGACTCCTTGGAAGTCCGTCAAAAGCTTCTCCAGTAACTAAGTACCTTGTCGATCGTGTCGTACATGCCACGGTCAAGCGTGCAAAACCCATCGAGGCAACGAAGTGGCTGTCCTTTGTCAACAATCCTCAACTACCACCGCTCACTGGATAAAGGATGAACTGCCTCGAGGCTGTGCAAGGCAGTCCATGCATGTCCACTGCCTCACGGCAGGTCTCCTCACTATTCGTCTCCGGTTCCATAAATATTCCTTGTCAAACATTCTCAACACTATACTTCCTCGCCACATAACAGCACAGATAATCAGCAATCAACTCGCCTACCTCCTGATTAGAATCTCCCCAAGCTCGACATAAGTCACCAATGACAGACCAGAAGGATCCAACAGCGATATCGGCCAAGGACAGCAACAACCCAGCCATGACCGATACCACCACGGCCTCAGGACAAACAGATCCGTATGCGAGCACGGTATCCTCGCCAGCGACGTCAGACGTGCCAGGAGGGACGGTGGGTACTCTGAGACGATTCATCCGATCGTTGACGTCCAGGAAGTCATTCAACGTCGCATCGGACCCGTCTCTTGTGCCCGCGCCCCTCACCATTAGAAAGCAAGCCCGAAACATCTCGGCCCCTGCATCCCTCCCGAGCAGCGACAGTGCCACCGCCGAGGCCCATCAGAACGAGCGCCATGGTCATGGCCACACCAAGCCGGAACCTGGGACCAGCAGCAGCAGCAGCAGCAGCACTTCAGGCGGTATCTGTCACCACTTCCGCAACCGACCCCGCTCGCACCAGCACGCGATCCTCGCCGCCGTGACCAGAATGGTCGCCAACGGCGAGGCAGATGTGGCTGAGATTGCAGGGGTTCTGGATATGGAACCGAGCGAGCTGGTCCAGTACATGGCGGATTTTGAGGCGTTGGCTCGAGAGGCTCCGAGCGTGGTGGACGAAGAGATCACGGCGTTCTATTCGTCGATTCCTGCCACAGTGCTGAGCGAGAGCGAGGTGGACGAGCTCTGTGGCGGCACGCATCTGAGATGTGTCGAAACGAACGAAGCTGGCGTTGTCGCCCTGACAGGGAAAGAGACAGAGACAGAGCTGGCCACGAACGAGAGGGACGACCTATCGGACGACGGGAGCGAGAGCACCGTCCGCGTGAGGCGTTTGTCCTGGGTAAGTAGCGACGACGACGACGCCGACGATGACGGCGCCGAAGTATACTACGACGCACAGGAATATCCCGACGAGAGCCCAAGTCCAAACCGCGTGCCGCCACCACTATACACTGTTCTATGGAGCAGTAGCGACCAAGACCACGCTGACAGAACCATCCACTCCCACTACCTGACACCAAGCCGCCAGGTACTTGAACTTCAACGCCGTCGACTCCCCATTCCCAACACCACTGCCACCACTACCGCAATCGTCCTCTCCATCGTCCTACCCGTTCCAGACCCAGCAGCGCCTCCTCCAGCTTCCCCACCGCCACCGCAGAAATCGCTCCTCCAGAGAATCATATCCAAGGTCCCGAACATCGTGTGGATGGGTCTGGCCGTGCTGGTCGGGCGATTTCTGGGCGTTGCGCTGTCCGAGGCGACTTCGCCGCATCATGGATATGGGTACTTGCACTCGTATTACTAGCGAGACAGGGATGAGATAGCATGGCTAAGATGGGACAATGGATTAATGGATAATGGAAAAGTGAAGATCTTTGTTCGGACGAGGAGGTACGATAAAAGGAAAATGAAAAACCCACGAAGAAAAAAACGAAAGATGCCAAAAAACAAAAAAGAAACAAAAAGTAAAAAGCAAACAAAATACAAAGAAATACAAAGCATACAATCAGTCAATCAGTCAGTCTACTCTACTCTACTCTTACTCTACTCTACTCGTAGCCGCAACATCGTATCTGTAAACTTTTCAGTCGATTGAGTACATCAAATACACACCAGGACAGATACATCCACACAACACACATACATATACCTAGGTACATACGCACATGAATTGAAGAACGAGGAACACACACACACACACACACACACGCGAGGTGAGTCTGAAGAAAAAAGGGACCAAGTCAGATCACGTGTATCCGCTGCCCACCGAGGCTCAGGCGAGGCTGGAATGCGTCAGGGGCGCACCGTGCGTTCCACGCCTCTCAACCTCTACAAATCAGTGTCAAAAAGGTCATCCTTCACATCCGCAATAGTAGAAATACCGGCCTACTGAGGTACGGACGTAGGCAGACAGCATGCAATGTGGATCTGCACTTATACTTCACGTCACTTCATGTCGCTTCACTCATTTTAACCTACGTTGCACTAACACGTCAACTCAGCGTACAGGGTATGTACTAATGTATGTACGCAGTACGTATCGGAGCCGGCCCTCAAAAGCATACATTAGACTTGCATATCACCAATCACGGTCGTGGTCAAGAATAGTCTAGAGAAGTGGATAAAGCTGTGTCATTTTGCTTTCATGCTCACGCCCAAATCTGTGCGAATGTCGTTGATGTCATGTAGAGCACTGTTTGAATTCTCTGCATGCTGTCTGGTGTCAAATGCACTCAAGTTCCCTCCAAACCCAAATCGCGTCACTGATCAAGTGCTCCATGTATGTGGTGATGATACACTTGCCAAGTCGGGATAGAAGACTGTACATGTCCCTCGTCCCATCAGTCTGTAACACGGAAACAGTGAAACTCTTCCCGAACTAGCCAATCACGTGCCGTCTGATAAGGCTATTATCATCATAATACCACCCAAGTGTCATTGATATCTCAAGCCATCCGAGATACAATCGCTCTGATTAAGCACCGAGACCTTGACCTCGTCGTTAGGTCAGTACTCGTCCATCATTTGCTCAGTCTTCCTGATCACACCGCTGAATCGTCCTGTACCGCCTTCACTCTGTCCATCTTCGACAGCGGCCCATCGCTCAAGGTTGTTGGGCCAGCCAAACGTCATCTGCCACGCCTCCTCGAGGACCCGCTTTTCGATCGGATGGATGCACTGAGTCAATGTTCCCAGCCAAGGGTATTGCTCGCCGCTTACCGAGGTCTCCTCAATCATGATCTCATCCGCGTCCGTGATATCCGAGTTTGCCCTCATCCGAAAGCCCTTTTCAGGATCAAATTCGAATAGTAGTGGCGGGACAAATCGTGCCTTGCGAACGTACAGAGCATCGTCCATGCTCGGCTCGGCGCGGACAACAGCCGCGTTTTGATTAAAGTCCGCCGCGTGTCTCTTTGGAACCGAGATCTTCACGTAGCCACAGCTGTTAAGAATGATTTGTTGGATGTGTCCACGGAATGTTGCCTGAGGCATCGGGTGAACTTTTCTGTCAACAAGGCCCGCGTCATACTTGTGTGCAAGCAGTGTCTTTCCCGGCGTAATGGCATCAAGGACTTGGACCCAGGAAGCACCGGTGGGCAAAATCTCTTGAGCCCAGTCTTCTCGAGGATGAAGACAGTGAAGACGACCCATCATATTCCACGTGGCGCGGTGATATCACCATCATGATGCGCGGTCATGCTGACCGAATCGAGGCTCAAGCAATGGAGGCTTGTGTCTCGGCTGTCCTTCATGAATCCCCGAAGCATCGATGGTGTGAACCAACAGTTTTGAAATTTGAGCTCTCGCACGTGGTCGAATTTTGTAATCAGGACGCCTTGCTTTTTACTAGCATTGTCAAACAGCCAATCTCCGGGATTGTCGACAATCGGCGCAGGCAAGACGTGCTTATTACGGGCAAACATGCCAACAGCATGTTCTCCACCCCCGGTGTAACCAATAGTCAGGCTGTGTAGACTCTCCATCTTGACAATGTATCTCCTCAGGAATTCGGTGAACTTCTCGGCAGCTTTAGATGGCAAGATCGCCATGTGCCTTGCAAATAGTCGATCCCCCGTCACGTGCTCCTGGCGCCAGTCGGGGCTGATAAGGACCTCCAACGTCGTTAGTCCAGGCAAGCTCTTCCAGAACTCTTCCAGTTCTAATGATGGAAGGAGTCCAGACGACAGTTTGCTGATCCGCAGGGTATGTATCGACTTGAAGTTCTGCTTTTGTGTGATAATCGCCGTCGTATAGGCTGACAGGAAAGCACGCTGCGCCCATACAGTCTCCATTAACCATTGCGCTTGCGGCTCCGTCAGCATGCCTGGCAGAAGTGGAGATGCACCCGGGTTAGCCATTTTGCTTTGGATAAACGTACAGTGACCACCATGCTCAGCAGCAAGATTGTGGCCACTGAAAATTAATGGCCACTGAGGTAGTTTTCTTCCTCCTTTCCGCGCATGTGCCAACAGTTGCCGCTGAATCGCAACCTGAAGGGCCCGCGAAAAATTGGGGATATCGCCATTTGCATCCATCAGGGCTTCCACTCCAGGAACTGGGCTTCCTCCTACATGGCATTCGGGGTCGTAATCGAATTGCTCGTCCTGACGTCGGAAACTCTCAATGTCTCGGATTTTGAGTCCTTCCAAGAAGCGAATTTCTCTAGCAGCGATCTCTGGGGGAGGCTGTTTCGCCATGAGTGCCTTGATGGTTCCATTGATAGTACTCTGTTGAGCCCATCTAAAATATTCATTACGAGCAAATGTAACCCAAACGTCTTCGGTCGGGAACGTCTTCCCAAAAACTTTGGACCCCTTCGTCGTTCGTCGGTCGAAAAGGGCCATATCGGAGATGTCAGGACCTTCAAGCCAGCCGTGGCCGCTGTCGATACATAATCCAAGTTCTGAGGCCTTAGTTATGTGGCTAAGCGCTTCTTTGAGCAATGGGCGGTTATGGTCGACCAGGTCCTCAATTGCCTGCAGTTCTGGAAAGCGTGGATACTGTTCAGTAGGCCATGTGAACTTGCCGAACCATGCGACTTGTTCCTTTTCAATGGTTTTCGTCTTAGCACGTGACAAGCCTTGCAGATCGTACTCGAATGACACGCCAAATTTGTTCATATTCACGCCATACTTCTTGAACATCGAGTCAGATGGGAGGAGCCCCAATCTGCTATTCCAGTCGCTGCTGCCTGCGTCGAAGAAGTGTCTATCAAAGTTGACCACAACATTCCTGAACTGAATTGGAGCTATGACTCGTGCGAGAGACTTGCTGACCAGTCGGAGATTTCTCACATCTTGCGTGGAGAGATAGCTGGTAACTTCTGTCCACAGATCGGCATCAATCTTTTGTAGGACGCTGGATTCTGGCTTGAGGGATTTGACGGCTTTAAACGAGCGTGCTCTAGTCGAACTTGTTGATATCGGAGACAGGCTAGGAGGTATCGAGGGTTTCCAGAGGCGGGGATATTGTTTTTCGGGGACTGGATCAGGAACGTCCTCCAGACTCTCGGCCGGGTGAAGGATATCGTCAATGGTGAACGCAAGCCGTGATCCCCTCCTGGCAGCCATAGCCGCGTAAAGAGGAGTCCTTTCGGCATGGCTTAAACGCGTTCGTTCTTGTGGTTCAGCCGGACTGTTCCCGACCCAATCGTTTCCAGCCGAACTGTTTCGCTTCGCATGCTTCACCTGGTGCATAAACTGCTTCTTTTCGCTTGGTGGTATGGTTTCGGGAATAAGGCTCGAATATTTGAAAGAAACGAGTGGTGAAGATTGGTCCTCCGACCCAGATTGTACGACGTCGTTAGTCGGAGGGGGCCCCTTCAATGAAGCCTGGCGGTCCCGGACACAATGAACAGAATTGTGAGATGATGCTTGAAGAACCTTGTTGCCCGTGGGCTCTTGCGCACGCGAAGAGGGAAGACAGTCTACGGACAAGGTAGGTTCGTTCTCGGACTGGGAAATTGAATGAGACGCTGGAGTTCCCTCGTGTTTGAGGGTGCCAGGATGATGAGCCTCCGCACGAGATGCTGAGATGTCAGTACTCATTACAGCTGATGAGCCTGAAAGTGAGAGGGCCTTGGAGTGTCTTCTCTGACGCAGCCTTGCACGCAAGGGGCTAATAGAATCTTCGTGAGCCGTGTTTCTGACAGCCATTCTCTTGCTTTTGGTGTGCTCTTCGAATGTGGTTGCCCTAGAGTGACTCGCGCCGCTTGGTAACGAAGTGGCGGCATCTTCTAAATGGGAGTTTTGCTGAGGTAGGTCTGACAGGAATGGGATTGGTTGTGCTTGCTGAAAGAGCGTAGGCTTTTTCTGATCACTTGCAACTTGGTTCACCTGGCTGAGAGAGCCTTTGCGAGCCAGGCGCTGCGATCGTCGAGTTGCCAACGCCCCAGCAGGAGGGAGACCGTTGACTCGCTCAGTGAGCTCTGGAGCAGCAGATGGTGAGAAGAGACCATGCGTCGTTGACGGAGCACTGCTGGGATGAAGCAGGCCAGATGTCTTGTGTTCGAGCGTCTCCTTCTGTTTCCCTTTCCCTTTCCCTTTGGCCGCTTTGGCGTCGCGTTCACGCCTCAGCTTGTCCACCTCTGCCCGCAAATATTCAACCAGGGTATTAGGACCAAAGTCGGTCGTAAAGGGAAGGTAGGCAGGGTCGGCTTCGGTTTCAGTGAGGCAGCCTTTCTTCTTGACGACTTTGACAGCGGAGGAGGCCCGGCGCTCGGTGCGAGCCAGCAGCGAAGTGAAATCATCGGTTTCCCCCTCTGCAACTTGCAAAGCAGGGGCATGTTCGCCGTCTCCCGATTCGTTCAGTCGCGGAGGGCGTCGGAGGCTCATTGTTTCGGCTGGTCGAGGGCACCAACAGCACAGACGAAGAGACGGGCATTGGTGTTATTTAATCATGTCGCTCGGAGGAAATCAATAGGTAGGTCCCGGTAACACAGACAAGTCGACCCTGTAAGAAAAAACTTAATAGTCAACAAAGGCCAGTGAATGAATTGTGGTAGAATAGGTTGCTCTTTTTTTTTCTCCAACCACATCCACGTCTTTGCAACTGCGCGGTTGTCGACGGGCAGAATGCGCCCCGCACATGCTACGGAATAATAATTTACCATCCCCAGCCTTGGCGCCTCCCAGCCTCAAGCGTAATCCTCGACATTGAATTGGACGACGCCGATCTTGTCCAGGATTCGTATACAAAGCATCTCGAACTAAGCTCTCACTCGTATTCAACCTTGTCCTGTAACCTCTATCGAGCCAGGCAAGCTTAATGAAGCAGACTTCTATCCTGGATATCAAAGGCTTGTCTCCTTTACTAGTCGAAGTAGCATTCCGAGTTCCCCATGTATGCATTCTTCTCTTCTCCACTAGTAGCACAATACCACGACTGCAGCAGCATATCTCGGTAATAACGGACTTTGTCTGTCCTTGAAATCAGACGCGCAATGCTGCGCTTCAGTATATATGCATGTGTCCGTCTCTTCTTAACTTCCTGCCGCAAAATGCACGAAGGCGGAGGCTACAACGGTGGGCTACAAAAGTGACCAAGCAAGAGCAGACTTCGATTTTACACCCTTCTTACTCGGACGGTAGTAACATCTTCGCAATCAGTATCTAGCCATGCCGCACTCGAACATTGCAGCAATCCTCCCGTTTCCCAAAGCGCCCACTCTCACCGTTTCTCCTGCCCCCTACTCACCTCCATCTCCTGGCGAAGTGGTTATCAGAGCTCACTCCGTGGCAATAAACCCTGCTGACTGGGCAATCCAACGGCTCGGTATCCTCATCTCAGCAGAGGACGGCTACCCATGTATCCTCGGATGCGACGTTGCTGGGGAGGTGGTTGAGCTTCCCCAGGAAGGACAAGCAGATGAACGCATCTCTAAACTTAAGATTGGCGATCGTGTAATCGGCCAAACATCGCCACTAAGGGTCAAAGATTGGAAAGACTCGGAGCTCAATGGGGATGACCTCGAACAATGGCGCGGGAAAAAGGTGTACGCCTACTCTTCCTTCCAAACGTACGTGGTTCTTCTATCGCCGTTCGTGGCAAAGATCCCCGACAGCATGACCTACGAAGAGGCGGCCGTATTGCCGCTCGGCGTGACCACCGCCGCAAGTTGCCTTTTTCCAGAGGTGATGCTGGGATTGGACATGCCTCCCATGGAAGGCACAACCGTGAAGAACAGCAAGACCCTCGTGGTCTGGGGAGCCTCATCAAGTGTGGGCTCCTGCGGCGTCCAACTCGCCGCGCTGGCGGGCTACACGGTTGTCGGTGTCTGTTCACAGAGAAACCATGACATGGTCAAGTCGCTGGGTGCGGAGGAATGCTTCGACCAAGGAGACTCAAACATCGTCGAGTCCGTGATCTCATACCTCAAGAGTCAAGGCCAAGAGGTCGTTGGGGCGTACGATGCCATCTCCACGTCTCCGACACTGCAACCTCTCTGTGAGATACTTCACGGATGTGGTGGTCGCAAGTTCATCGCCTCGGTCTTCCCAGGCGCCGAACAGCACGCCAAACACGAAGTGTCGATTGTGACCAACCTGGCAACGGTGGGTGACTTTGCCACTGGTCTCGCGCCAGCGATATGGAGTTGGCTCGAGGCCGCCCTGGAAGACCACCGGATGCAATGCATGCCTCCGCCTGAGCTTATGGGAACAGGGCTGGAGAGTGTCCAGGCAGCAATGGAGGAACTGGCTGGGGGAACTGTGAGCGGAAAGAAATTAGTGGTCCGTCTCTAAGGGTGATCGAGATACAGCACGTTGCACCACGAGAGGCTAGAAAACACGCATCTAGAAGAGAGCACGAGTGACCCAAACTCAAGACGAGGATAGGAAGAGAATGACTCCCTGGGTGTTCTGGAATGGGGGCAGCTGGGGGGGAAGGGAGACAAGCAACGCAAACAGAAATTTGTTGACATTTGTGAGCAGCCCGCTACTGCATGCAAGCACATGTGGGGTTCTACACTGACGCAGTTAATCACACAAAAAGTTACCAGCCCATGGAGTTTCATATCATCTTTTCTCATTCGTATGCTGTCTTTCAATGCTAAGGCAGAGCACAAGAGCAACTCCAAACTTGCAGCCACAGGGTATCTCTATGCACATGGAAACTTCCAGCCAACACCATATCATGAAGCTCAAGCCATAACAGCAACTAATGCTTGGTAGAATCCCATATGCTCGTAATCATGCTAGTTCACTCGTGCATGAGTTCCACCACCCATTGTCCAATAGATGCACAAAAAATCAACGCTAGTGCCCACGATCGTCGTTATTTAACGATTATGCATTCCATTGTTGCTTTGATTCCATCTCTCGAAGTTTATCTTGTCCCAATCGCACGATGCTTCAAGTCTCGAATAGAAGCAAGGTCTGGCCGAATAGGTTCACATGATCTTGGCCGATAGCCTCGGGGGTTCCGTCAACATTAACCATGTTCACTGAAGCCTTCGTTGTTAGACCATACAAGCTGAGATTGGATGAGCATTGAATGTCGACCATGTTTTCCTGACATGACTCTGTATCCAAGCATGTTTGGAGGTAATTGTCAAAGAAGCTGTAGAGCCCTGCGCCATACATGTGAAGACCACTTGAGTCCACGATCCGCAAGCCCCAGGCCTTCTTGCACGAGTCAGTGGTGCAGTCGGCAAAAGTGGGGTCTGAGAATGCCGAATTCGGTGGAAACCCTCCCAAGGCGTTGGGAGTAGCTTGCATATAGGGTGTTTCTGTTTGAATCGCACCCATGAAGATATCCCGAGCACTGGAAAATTGATAGTTGTAAAGCTGATTGTGCTCTGATGACGTTCCGTACAGCCAGACAGGACCTTGGCTCTCAACCAGCAATCCACGACCGTTGTAAATGTTGGTCTGGTTGTGGGCGGTGATGTCAAGCTCATGGTCAGCTACCCAGAACCAGCAGTTCTCCAAATAGGCGGAGGCTTGCTGAGTGATGTGCATCAGTAAGAAGGAGCCTGCACACTGGGGCTTGAATTCAAAAGAGCCAGTGACGTTAGCCTGGCATGTATCTTGTTGCAGCTGAGTTCCTGCAGTCCCTCCGATCCGGAAGTGGACATCCCACATGCCACAAGAACCCTGAGACGCTTCCGCAACATTCCACTGCATCATGATAGCACCAGGAGCGGGCCCAAGAGTCTCGAAAACGAGGTCCGTTATCTCCACAGAACCGACATCTCCTTCATTCCCGACTTGAAAGACGGGCATCGGGTTGTTGACATCTGAGAACGCCGAACCTTGAGCCATAATGAGAGGCCAGATTTCTCCAGTGATGCGGATGTTGGAGGGGACCATGACTGTGTTGCTAATGACATAGGCGCCGTGGTCGAAGTACACGACCTGGTCGGGAGTGGCATTATTGAAGATGTTTTGAATTGCTGCAGTGTCGTCGGTTACGCCGTCGCCTTTGGCTCCCGCCGATTTGACGCTGACAAAGGACGACACCGGAACACCTTGGTATTGAGGCTTGGAGCGCTCAAAAACCTTATTCCCGTTCATCAGAGACGAGGCCATGCTGGGAGCAGTCAGCGGTTGTTGAACACGTGCCGATTTCAACGACACCGTGGTTGGAGAGCATGTGCCAGGAGTTGGTCCAGATGACAATGTAGGCTGAGATCGTGTAGCATTAGCCGACAAGCTTGAGGAAGCGTTGCCAGCAGCTGTCGGAGACGCAGTGACATAGACAGTGGTGGTTGTGAGCAATATGCCACTGGGTGGTGGTATGGCCGAAACGGTGAGCGTAGTGGTAGTCGTCGAGTAGTACGAGATTGACGGAGGCTGGAAGGACAAAGGCCCAAGTTGCGGTTCTCTCTTGACGTTTTCCGACGATCCACTAGCAGGAGTATAAGAGTCACCTTGACCCCAAGATTCCACAACAAAGCCGCCAGCCAGGATCGGAGTAGTCCCGTCTGCACCAACAATAGCCGTCTGAACCCCAGTGAAGTCGACATTCTGCAAGGCCAAGGTCCCTCCAGTAGTGGGCTGGCTGCTCATATTGTACGAGGTTTTTATACCAATCGGAGTGCCAGTCATGGCACTGTCAAGAAGAATCACAGACCCAACAGTCTGGTTAACTCCATTGTTCAAGTTCGACATGTCGATGCCGACGTCACATTGGTTGATTGTCACTGATTTCAAAGTCCACAACCAGTTCCAATTCATGAAAATGGCAGTGTTGCACCCGTTGAAGGTCATATTGCGCGTGGTAAATTGTTGGTTGCCTAAGAAAGCGCCGTAATTGCCACCATTGAATACAAGATCCGACATGAAGCCTCCGGAGCCGTTGTCCATGAAAATCCCTTGCTGTTTATTGGTGGGGCTCTTTGGGCGCATGTTGAACACAATATTTTGAAGACTGGTGGCTTGTGCAACCTGCCAATGAATGCCCGCTCCCTGGTCTTCTGGCATCTGGGAGATATCGACAATGAAGTTGCGTATCTGTCGATAGAAATTGTTTTGATTTGTATACCACTGAGCACCATTGCCACCTGGGATGTAAGGATCGGTATCGAGTACAGCCAGACCTTCGAAGCTAGGTAGGGCAAGGACAGTGGGAATATTGACCGCATCGCCGACAAATTGGGTATAGTAGAGCTGAATGATGGGAGCTGAGACAGCGTAGGTACCAGGTGGAAAATAGACGAGTGCAGGGGCAGTGGTAGAGCTATCGCAGCCTTGTCCGCATCGCGACCCATCAGTAATGGCATTGTTGATGGCAGTGGTGTCATCGGTCACACCGTCGCCAACTGCGCCATAGTCTTTGACATTACGGAAGATCTTGTAGCCGGGGTTGGAGCCGTAAGCCACGGTGCCTTGTCGCTGGATCTGGGAGAGCCAATACGAGGACGCCGCTTGTCGAGATTCGATGGGGGCGCGTGTCGGGATGGCCCTGGCAAGCCAGGCTAGGAGAATGAGTAGAAAGGGGAACAGCATGTTTGTCGTCGATATTGAGGCGATTCTTTTGCTGTGACAAATTTGCGAAGTAGTGGTTTCGAAAAAGTCCTAGGACTGAATGGGAATTCTTTATAACGTTTGAGGTGACCAGCACCAGACAAACGAGGTCGAGGCAGTTGTGAAAGGCAGCGATCACCGGGTCGGCAGCTTCAACAAGCGTTTCAACAGTGGTGACAAGGGTGTAGTAAATTGTGGAATTGGTCGTGTGAACTGTGCACCGAAGAACGGAAGGCAGGATGAAGAGGCAGGCACGGGTTCAGTCGTGCAAGTGACGAAGGGGTTTCGAATAGTGATGAATCAGAGTGAGAAGCACAATTGATAACGGACAATCGTAACTGCGATCTCACGCGTAAACAGACAATTGTTGTTGCAGAGGGTCCGGTAGCGACAACGAGCGAGTCTGTGAGAAGGGCAATTCTTCCGAGGCCTTTCTCTCTTTCTCTCTTCCTTCTTCTTTCTCTGCTTGAATGAGTGACAAAGATGTCCTCGGCCCACGAGAACCGACTTGAAGGAAACAAAGCAATATGACGAAGAAATCCGAAGACCGAGCGAATGAATCAAAGAAATGGTAAGGGACAACGAGCGCACCCTTGGAATCTGCTGAATGAGCGACAGACAGAATGAGAAGAGAAGGACTTTGGTGTTGATGATATCGCGCTGGCAGGCGTTTGTTCGCACAACTCGCACGCGCACAGCACAACGCAGCAGGAACACAAGACGCTGGCAGTCTCACAGAGAATCCCGGTTTTCTTTTCAACCCTGTTTGACCTCTGCAGTCAGTCTAGCGGTGTCGATCACTTGTACGTACTCGGTACTCTGTGCACGACGTCAGCCAGCCAGCCAGCTGCTTTGGGTGCGTTAGTTGCTCTTTGTCCTAATTTCGCAACACGCCGTCTTTGACCCATCTTCTGTGGACTCCTGCTGTCCTTTTTATTTCACTTCTGCTGGCTGAACAAAGGGGTACCAAGCAGGAAGCCAGTGTCTCCGATCTTTCACTGCCGACATTACCTCCTGGACCAGCTGTCCCGGTGAAGCTAGGTCAATTCGCGCCGCTCCGCCTCGAAGCACCCGCGTGGTAGGGGATCCAAAAACAAGCAATTCTGGACCACCCGAGACATCTCATTCGTTGGACACGGCGATCCTGCAAGCTCCTTAATCCGCATAGAGCTTCCTCTCCACTCTCTGAGTTATGAACTCGGAAAGGTGGCGCGGGCGAAGGAAAAGCTGTCGAGAAAGAAGGAGGAAGATGACACGAAGCGAAGGGGGTTCGAGATGCCAGCAAATTGGCCGATGACATCTTCTCCGATTGGCGGAATCAGCGCCAGGGGTATGAAACCTTCGAAACGTGCTAGGTTTGACAAACGGAGCACTTCGGGTAGTGGGAGTGGCGCTGTCGAGGCTTGACTGTGTGGCTGGCTATTGCTTCGACATGCTGCAAGAATGTGAAGAGATTACTGGGATAATTGGCCGAAGGACCAGGTACGGCAACGATAAAACAGGGATCAGAGCCAAGTTTGATATTTGACTGGTTGGCTACCCCGAGCACTGACAAGTCATATTCTCATATTCCTCATCAGAATTCACGTCCATTGTCACCACAGCTCATCCTCTACCAGATCTCATTGCTTCTAACTCGGTTTCAATCACCCCGGCCAATCGAACGATACCCTCCTCGATTACATCCAAGTCTTCCCAGGCATAGCACAAACGGAGATTCTGTTCAAACCGCGCTTCCTTGATTTTTCCATCTCCGTCCACCTTGAACATAGGTCCCGCAATTACAGTCAAGTTCGCTTCTTCCAACGCTCGTTTGTAGATGAGCGTCGAATCCAAATGGATAGGCAGGGTCAACCAGATGAAGTAGCCTCCAGCAACATCCTTATTCGCCTGAGGCACAGTCACGCCCAATGGTAATAGGTGTTGCTCGACTGCTCGCATCATCCAATGGTATCGTTGCGCATATGCTGGCTGCAATTCCTGTAGGATATGGTTTTGCAAAACTCCAGTGGACATCATCTGGGAAATGAAGGAAGCAGCCAGATGAGAAGGTGCACCTCCCGAGCGACTTGAACCTGTTTGTGACAACCCATAGACGAACGCGGGAGTCCCTTCAGTCCACCCTGTTCGACAACCAGGCCCAATAATTTTGCTAAAGCTCCCATTACTCACCGCATGCCCATATTCGTCGACTACTCCGCCATCCAATTCCCGGTCAACATCAACTATTCGTGGCAGGACGGCTGTATCCATCCCATGTGAGCCCGCCTTGGGGTCAGAGGGCCACTGAAGCATGTCGTAGACGTCGTCAGTGACAATGAGAGCGTCGTACTGCCGAGCCAGACGAACAAGGGCTCGGCGACGCTCAAGACTCATTATTCGACCTGAAGGATTAGAGAATGTTGGTACTGCGTAGATGACGTGCTTATATATCTTTCTCCACGGCTTAGGCGACTTGAATCGGGGCGATGAATTGTCTTCAGCCATTGCACGCGCCTCGCTCTCTTGAATGGCTCGCTGGAGGTACTCGATGTCGATGCCTTCGGCATCCTCGGGTACAGCCTTTAACCTGTTGTCAAAACCAGAGTCGTTGAAGATCCTGCAAGCCAAATAATAAGTCGGTGCCACCATCCAGACATTGCGAGTATAGACTGGGTCAGTGAAAGTCTGCAAAACGCAGGCTAGATTCTGGCTGGCACCGCCACTAATGCATATTCTCTCGCTTGAGATTATATCCTTTGGTCTGTAGAAACTATTGAGCCATTTGGCAATTTCCACCCTGAGCGGCTGGTAGCCTTCGTCTGGACCATAAAACAATACATCCGAGTTGGCGGGATCGGATAATATACGTTTGGAAGCCAGCTCCAGCTGATGGAGCGGCAGGAGGCTCGTGTTTGGCCAGCCCTTGAGGAAATCAATATGCCTGGTTTTGGGTACCTTGGGAGGATGTGCGCGGAGACTGGCCCTCAATGTCATATTGGGCGCTATCGAAACGGGATGTGCCCGGAGATGCAGGTTCAGTGGTTTCGCCAGCTGTCGACAATAATATCTCCACATGCGTTTCTGAGCCCAAGAAGATTATGTCCGCATTTAAACACACCGAGATAGGTGCACGCGGTGTGTAATCCCTCTGCACATGGTCAGCAAGTCGAGGTCAGAATTTTCCTTTGCTGCTTAAAGCCACTGATCCCGTCAAAGGCGGCCCTGTCCCCATTTGGCGTCCCCATTGGTGTCTCGCTAAGGTTGAACGTTAGTGGTAGCTCAAGCATCGCCTGCAGTGGATGGTCCCTTGATCTAGGCGACAAAAGGCAAAGGTTGCCACTGAAAACTGGAGATGTCGACGTCAACGTCAACGGTAGAGGTTGAAAAGCGAGCGTGGGTGACGCAGACACATTGTCTCTTCTGACCAACAAATCCAAAAGGATGGCAGAAGCGGTCGAATTCCAACAATTGATGGGGGGACAACATGCGACGTCTAGGCGTCTCCAAGAGAGGATCGCGGACCTCATCCTTGTCCTTCCGGATGCACAAGTCTCCATTCACCTGCTCATCATTCTCACTACGACTAGCATCACCGCCCACCTCGTTACATGGCAGGATTATTTGCCTCACCTATTCACAGCCACTCACCATACGCACACATGCGGCTCACCTGTCATCCCCCTTGCAAACGCTTTTCCGGGGTGTTAGGACATGCATGACCTATCTGATTTACCCTTTTCATTCTCTGACCCTCTTAGACCCTCGAGTTTCCTACCCGGTAGTCACCTCTCCTTGAATATGGTGACACGACAACACATTGAGCTGTATTTAGCAACCTGGAAAAGCTGCGCCATTCATCACGGGCACAAGTGACCTGCCGCCATGACATTCACTGGTCGAAGAGCTGAATAGCATCACATTCGTTAATTGGCCTGAGCGGGAAACAAGAAGGAATATATCAGATCTCCTTGGGGAATGTGTCCGTGTGTTTAGAGGCGGCATACCAGCAACATGGCGAAGCGGTTGTCATCCTTATTTTCTCTATCGCGCGATTCCGCCGACAAGATCAATCCCGATTCACCTCCAATGATGCCCACTGCGACTACTGTTTCTCCTCATATTGCACCTCAGTCTGCTAGCCACGCTATATCACACAAACTGCACAAGCACCGCATTACCTCTTCATCCGAGGTCGATCTCAACGCTGACTTGCCCCCACTTGCGCCTCCTCCTCTTCTCTCCGACTCTGGCGCAGTGCGTCCTCCGAGCAGCCATCATAGCGCAGCCGATAGTGTTCCTGGAAGTCGGAATAGCAGTCCCCATAGTCTAGTGCGGAGCAGGGATGCTAGCAGAAGTCGACCTCAGACGCCCAACTTGTTGATACCACCCGGTACGGCTGGCTCCCCGTGTCATCCTGCGACTCCTCCCTCCGCAAAGATTGCAAAGAAGAAGAGTTGGCTCCATGGAAAAGCAGATAAACACAAATTTACCGACGGCGAAGGGCCTTCCAAGGCGTGGATCGCTGGCTTACGGGAGCATGTTGCATACGACCTCACGCCGCTGTTGAAGGGTGATAGAGTTACGGAACTCTGGAGTGATTATGGCGATACAGTCGTATACCTCTATCCCCCGTCCTCGGGAAAAGGGCCTTGTTTCCGTATCGACTCTACTCTTCTCGCCGACTCAAGGTCGCTCGTCAATCTGCGGATGAATTCTCCAACGTCACCAGTGGAGAGGAACAGCGACATTCCTCAGATGCAGACAGCGTTCTCAGAAATGTCAATGAGCCCAATGCATCCACGTCCATCGTCACAAGGGAGCTCAATTTACCGTCCCACAAATTTCTCTGTCCCCAATATCGTCACTTCAATCAATCAAGAAAAGCATGTCTATCTGCCCCTTGGGTTTGAAGTAGACATATTGCAACCAGGGACAGAGCTGCACGGGGATGATCTCGAACTTGTAGTCCTTTATCGCAATTTCTTTGCCTTTCTCGCTGGTGGCGCCTTGGTCGCGACGCCTAGACAAGTGACTCTGTTTTCCATATTCATGGGAATCAGCAGCATCCTCAAGAGGTTTTCTTTTTCGAATGCGGACGGCTCTACATGGGGGGATGTGCCCTACAACAGCTTTTCGCGATATTGTGACGAGCTCCGACTGGCTGATGTGAGGTCCAGTCGTGAAAAGACCATCGAGGCCATAGTGCTCGGGGAGCACCTCAAATCATGGCCGTTGTACAATGAAGGATTCTGCCACGCGGTCGGTCGCCTCGCAGACATCAAGTCAATCAAAAGTCCAAAGTATGAGAAAATGTCACCGATCACGATAAACCGGTTGGAGCGAGCCCAGATCGACATGGAGCAAAGGCTGTTAACGGTCAAGGGCAAACTCGAAGACTTCGACTTCCCTTCCATGTTCGCTGGGATCGCTAACTCTCAGACTTCGACTGAAGCTAAACTGATTCGGTTTAAGGAATGGAAAACCGCTTTTCTAGACTTTAGACGATTTACTATGGCCTATCTACGCCGACGTTACGGTGCTTGGCCGCCCAAAGCGTCCTCGAAGAAGAACAACTTTGAGGAAAGCGGCCTTAATCGGATATTGTTACAGGAGCTGTACAAAGACTTTACAGACTTGTACGATATCTTTGTGGACCGTTCAGCTATTACGACGAGGACTGTCGACATGGCGCCAATGGCCGATGATGCCGAAACTGACGACCAGAATGAAACAATACAACATGCGCTCCGAAGGGTCGAGAGTGAATATGATCGTGCCACACCACCAGTCATTCCCCCTATCCCGTTCGATACACCGCTGATTCCACAGTTCTCCAACAGTTTTAATCGTCGCCATGTGGTGATTTCTGACAAATCAGCCGCTCAAAGCAAAAAGCTGAAAGAGAACGAGATCAACGAGGTGCTGTTGGGGTCCTACAACCGCGAGTCGATCGTCGCCAGCACCTTCATCCAGGATTTCTTCAGTTACGAACGTCAACTTGGTCGAGGAAAAACCCTTGATCAGGTCGTAGACGCGCGATGTGGGCAATGGCTGTTCATGTACGCCGTCCTTCAGGCTCTGCCCATGACTGTGGTCGACGCGAGGGACCTGAAGCATACCGAAGGTGTGGAATATTTCCTGTGCGTCGCACCCAGAGGCGGGCGACCGTGGATGAAGGAAGATCAGTCTACGTCTCGAGCATGGTACAACGTAGCCAGTGGCGGTGGTTACGTGAGTCTTCCGGCAGACCTGATCGATCACAGTGTTGAAGGGATTTACCGACGGAGCCACTGCTGGACAGCCGCTACAAAGTGGCTTGAAGAATCGACTCCAGAAGCAACCACAGAAACATCCCAGCGCGTGGATGGCAATGGGTACCAGCTGCAGCTGCGGCCAGCCAGCGCATATTCACCGTATGCGAGTCCCGCCCAATCTCCTTATGTCAGCCCCCTACACTCACCGCTACTGCGCCCGGCATCTCCTACTGGCTCTGGCGATTTCCGCAGCATCAGTCGAGATCGAAGTTCGGTCAATTTGGGCCTGGAAGCTATGGATGCGCCACCCTCGTACCGCAATGGCTCTCGACCACCCTCAACGCTGAATCCGAACATCACCTTTGACGCGATTTTGGGCACTACAGACGAACCGACAAAAGGAAAGGGGAAGAAGGGCAAGAAGTGAAATGTATTACGATAATCTCCAAGTTTGCATAGCGCGGGCTTGGGTATTATGAACCGCACAAATCGTTTTGGAGTGTATGAAAGGCCGCATTGGTTATGACGAACCTCGACATCAGCTGAAGCCAGCAAGGGGTTTTGAGCTGGCCAGCAGCTTTTTGGTGTATTGCTTCCTGGAGTGAAGTTTTGTACTTCCCGCACGGCGCACGTAATGCTTAATACGACGGAGGACGGTCCATCATGAAAGTATCATGAGGTACGTACCTATCTGTGACTGACGATCTGGTCAATCACATGCCTAATGCCGAGTTATTGCTCCGATATTATCAAGCATCTCGTGACTATTTCGTGCCAACTACAACTTGATTGACTCGAATCCTGCGACGGCGGTGTTTTTTAAATTGCAACCGCTAAAACAAGCTTTTCTTTTTCTTTTTTTTCGCCGCTGACGCGGACGGTGGAGCGGTCGAGGCGGCCGCGTGGTAGGTACGACATGAACAAAAAGATAAGAAGACCAAGGCTGCAGAAATTCTCAATCGTAGATCTTAGAGAGAAAAAGAGAAATGTATCTGGTTAGGATAGACTTTTCCATATATCTCTCAAAACGCTCTATGTCCTTCCATGAGCCCGCGCAGTAACTCGCTCTGCTATTATATTCCGCTCCACTCTTGCAAGGCAGACGAACTCCAGACAACACCGGTAAATCTAGTCGCAGTTGACCGCTCACAGTTGACAGTTCATAGCTTCGCCACCCTGCCTCGCTTGGGCTCATAGACCTGCACGTCCGCATGCGTCCGCCAGTCCGACGGAAACATCTGCGGCCCCAGGATTTTCTTCTGTACTTTGCCCGTGCCGCCCTTGGGGATCTCGCCCTGCACGACTCGTAGGAGGGTGGGAAGCTTGTACGGGGTCAATTCGCCGCGAAGGTCTGCTCGGAGGCGCTCGATGGTTAAACTCGGAGGAGGGATTCCAGCGCCCGCGTTCGAAGGCGGCGTCTTGAGGGCGACGACAGCGGCGACGCGCTGGCCAAACTCGTCGTCCTCGACGCCCAGCACGGCCACCTCGCTGACGTAGGGCAGCTTGAAGCACGCCCTCTCAACGTCGATGGCCGAGATCTTGTAGCCGCCGGACTTGATGATGTCGACCGAGGCGCGGCCCACGACGAAGTAATACTGCCCCTCGCGGCGGAGGATGTCGCCCGTCTTGAAGAAGCCGTCGGCGTCGTGCGCCTGGCGCGTCGCCTCCGTATCGAACAGGTACTTGGAGAACATGTACGGCGAACGCACGAGCAGTTCGCCCTCGTCGCCTTCGGACAGTTTTAATTCCACGCCCGGCACGGGCAGGCCCACGCACCCGGGAGGAAGATCGCCTGCGTTAGACGGCACTTTCAGGCACCCGGGGAATTCGGTGGCCCCGTAGCGTGTCAGGATGGGTCGGCCTCGGCGCAATGTGGTCCAGAACTCTTGCACAGGGTCCTGGAGCGCGCTGGAGCCGCACATGACCTCGCGGAAGGTGTTTGCCGCATCGTCGTACTGTTGTCGTTCTGTCGGAGGCAGCGGGGCGATATGCTTTTCGTAGTGCCATTTCAGCCGCAAAAGGATGGTCGGCACCGCAGACAAGACGGTCAGTCCTCCCCGCAACATCCGTTTCCACACCCAGTCCGGGTCGAACGAGCCGCGCTTGAATTCGATGCAAGCGCCCGCGACGAGGAAGACGAAGAACGAGGTCTGCAGGCCGGTCGTGTGGTGGACTGGCAAGACATGCAGGAGCACGTCCGTGTGCGACACGTCGTAGCCTTCTCCGATCGCTAGAGCGCTCTCGTGCGTGTACAAGCGGCGCATTACAGCGCCTTTGGGCCGGCCCGTCGTGCCTGAGGTGAAGATGACCACTCCAGGGGCGTAGTCGTCCAAGCGCCGAGTTGAAGAGAGTACCATGTCAAAGGCAGAGAGCGCAGAAGACTGTGGAATGTTGGAAAGAATGGGGAGTATAGAGATATCGACACCTGCGTCGGAATGGATATAATTCTGAACGTCTCGGCCATGCTGGAGGACTTCTTCGCTCACGAGAAGCAGTGCTTGTCGTGATTTTGTGACGAAATAAGCGACTTCAGCCACGGGTGCAGAGGTAGCTTACAATAGTGTCGAGTCAGTCGGAGTTTTCTTTACGGATACATGGTAGCATAGCATATGACAAGGGAGGCAAAGAACAGCATTTTATTCGCACGGACTTACCTATAGGAACCACAGCGGCTCCAAGGGCGAGGATCGTCAGCACAGCAACGGTAAATTCATAACCGCCGGCAGCCATCACTCCAATGTAGACCTCGTCACCCCTTTCGATAGCGCTGATGGTCTTCTCACTCAGCGACCGCTCGACCACAGACCTGAAGGACAGCACATCGGAGAGGATTTCAGTATAGGTCTTCTCGAGTCCCAGATCGACATCTCGAAGGGCAAGACGATCGCGCCGTGCATGGCGCAGGAGCTTGCTGAAGAAGGGGCTATTGGGAAAGACATTGGGGCCGGTGTGCGGTGGAAGGAGTAACGTGCGATCTAGATTGTCCTCCATTGCTCGAATCGACTACAGAGGTTGATATTTGCTGACCAGTGCTGACTTATTTCATTCCAGCCTTTTTTCCCACATAGGTGAATGACTCTGCTTGCTTCGAGAGGCTCACGATCCCTTTTATATCCAGCCGAATATTGGAGGCCACGGCGATTTCATGAGGGCGGAGTTTCGCCGATTCCCCCATACGGCAACGCCGGCATTCGGTTAAATAGTGACGGCACTTGCTTGAGTTGGAGGCGTGAGGGATTAACCACGGTCAGAGGTGTAGCCAGAACGAGGCCCTGTGGGACTGATATAGTAAGACAATCCCAACATAGAGGTTGGTCCGTGACCATTGTTAACTGGGTGGCCAGTGAAGCTGGTCAGAAGTTTGGGGAAATGGGCCATCGCAAGGCTGAACGAGAAACAGCTCAGCCTCGTCGTTCGGCAGCCTCGTGTCGGTGAGAGCCCCCATCTGGTGCGGTCAACGACCCATCTCGACAGTCAAGCCCTGTCTGAAGATCTAGAAGAACTCGACGGAGAAGTTATCGCATTATGACGGCAATTCATTCGATATGGGCTGTCTGGTCTTTAATGTCCACCACTCCATCCGGGTCTTGGCTCCAGTTGAGAATCTTCCAAAAGCAGCGGGAGGTTCCTGGCCCCATCACGTCAAATCCAACTTCCATTTTTCTCATCAATGAGACTTACCATGGCACTGCCATGTGTGGATCGCTCTGCGGTGCAAACCCTCCTTAGCTTGGGGGTTTTTTGACCCAGAGTACAGTGTATTGCTATCCTCATGGACCACTTTTTCTCCCTGATTGCCGATACTCCGTCTATCAAAACGAGACCAACTTCTGAACATGACGCCGCCTACATCACGACTAAGACAAGGCCAGCTCGGGAGCAGGAAATCTCATGATGGATGTATCACCTGCAAAATCAGAAAAATAAAGTGCGGCCAGGAGCGGCCCGCCTGCAAGAGATGCTTGACTACCGGGAGAAAATGCGATGGGTATCTTCACTCTGGCACAAAGTTGACCTGGGAGACCTGGTCACCAGGCGCAAATCGTGCAGTGGTGCAAGTTAAAAGACCCCAAATATATGTAGGGTCTGAGAGAATCGAGGTTCAATCTTTCGAATTCTTCGTGCGGCGAGTCGTGCCTGATTGTTCACGGACTGTGGACGAACATTTCTGGAGCCAGCTTCTTCCTCAGCTCAGTCACTCAGACCCGGTAATCTGGGACGCCGTCATTTCTCTATCGTCTCTGATCCAGCACTTTCAGTCATCCAACACATGTACAGTGGCAAGCAACGTCGCAAATGCAGAACATCATAGGGCTTTGACGTGGTACGGCAAGTCAATTGCTCGTCTACGGTCACTACTGAAAGGAGCCACGCATCAATCAACAACCACTGTCATATCGTGCATCCTCTACATTTGCATAGAGTGCCTGCAAAACAACTCTTCCGGGGCAATAGCACTCTATCAACGAGCAGTCGCCATGTTGGAAACGGCAGCAGAACCCAACTATTCGAGTTGTGCGCCAACACAGTCAGAGAGCTCAATCCATAGTACAGTCGGTGACCTGTTACAAAATATGTCTGCATCGCAAAGACTACCATTGGACCGGAAAAGGGCTTTTGGTCGTATGGTGTTTGAGACGTTGGCGGATGCTCGAGACGGACTTTACGTCTTACTCTTTGCCGCCCACGATTTTATTGTCGACACGAGGGAAATCAGAATCAGCAAACCAAAAGACTGGACGCCCTCCTCGGATCTGGTTACCCGACAGGAACGACTTCGAACGGACTTTCTCAAGTGGCACACGGCTTTTGAAGAGAGGTTCCGGTGTCCCAGCAGACCACCTCTCCAACACGAAGTAGAGCCTTATTCGCTGCTCCATGTGGTGTACAGCTATTATTTCATCTTGGTGTGCACGGGGTTGAGCATGTATGAAACGGATTTTGACAAATTTTTCCCCATCTTCCAGACCATGGTCGACCACGCCAGTCGCATCGTCACTCCCCGGGTCGACGAGCTGCGGCCCGTTTTCATGTTTGAGACGCGAGTCATCCCTTCGCTGTTTGCGGTCGGAGTCAAGTGTCGACACCCGGTCATTCGGCGACAGGCAATCGCGTTGCTTCGAAATGGGACTCGTGTGGAAAATACTTGGAGAGCCGACGCAATGGCCGACATTGCCGAATGGTCGGTCGGGATCGAGGAATCAGGCAGTATTCACGGGGTCTTCTGTCCAGAACCTCCGGATATCGAGCTCCCGCCCGAGAATCATCGAGTGCATTGGAGTCAAGTCATTGAGCTTCCAGACTCTGACGGACGGGCGTCAAAATTCCACCAGGTCCAAAAATGGGAGCAAGACGAGCACCATGTCTGGTCGTTGGTCGACCACTTGGTGAGGGTGTGAAGGGAATTGTCCGTTCGTTCTCTTGTACTTGTTGCAATCCTCCACACGGCGTATTTGCTGGTGAGACAGCGCTATGCCACCAGGCGGAGACATCACTTCAACTGAAAAATGAAGGGCGTTCTGGAGAAGAAAACGTGCACTGGAGCTGGAGTTCGCCAGGTTGAGAACGAGAGTTTGTCAGCGAATTCTCCGCTGTGGGAGCCGAAGTGAAACCTATACTATGCCAACATGCAGGGGATGTTGCCATAAAGAGGCCTCGAAACGTCCCTTTCTGGAAACTCGCGCAAGCAACTCGACTGCAACTTCGGCCGGACCAAAGCAGTCGGTGACGACGCATGGGCCAAACATCAAGTAACGAGACAAAGATTCTCTGGCCTTGTCAAGCTCCCCACAACCCGAGCACACCAATGATTGCGGGATGGAGGCCTGGCCCCAACCTGACTCGTGGGAACAAGCCTTTCCTCAGACGAAGAAGATTGAATGTCTCGAAGGGATCCAATGGCGCGCCTCTCCTTTCTCTCTGTCTGGAACCGCGGACCCACTGAGAGGCTCCTCAACTGTCTCCACAACCCGAGCTGACCAGTCACAGCACACAACCAGACCCATCCATGACTTGGGGCACGAGAGCATTCTCCCAGCGTGCGCAATATAAAGGAACTCTGCTTGGAAAAGTATATAACAGTAAGAAGAGAAAAGAACGGACCAGAGGATTACCCTTTGAATTCGAACCGTCGAGTGAATGAGTGAAGGGGGCCGAGCGACAACAATCATACAGCATCTTTCTCACTGCTCTGTCCCTCGCCGTTCCTACTTATACTTGTCCACTTGCTTACAAGTACATCGCCCTCTATCTGTGTTTTTACGATCTTCCAAAATCTTTATCGATCAATCAATCGACCGATCCCTCTCCATTCCCCTCCTCCCCCTCAACCCTCCTCTCTCCCTCGATCCAGATCCATAGCGGAGAGAGAACAGGATGATCTCCTACCAAGGCATCGTCGCCATCTGCATCGCCAGCGCCGCTGCCCTCGTCACCATGGGCTTCGTGGTTCACCGCCTCCTGATCAAGCGACCAGACGTCGCCGATCCGTTCACTCCGTCCGACGACCAAAGGCGCTATATGCGCGAGGTGCGCGAGAGGAATATCGTCGAAGCGCTGGGCAATCAGCGACTGAGGTAGGCGCTGCTGGGGTAGCGTCTGGAGGAGACGTGTGGGATGGGACGGTGTCAACGGAGTCAGAAGAGCGAGTTCACTCGAGTTGATTCGAGCCGGATCGAGTCGAGAGTGTGTGTGGTAGTTCAGTCTCGTCCCGTCACATCTCATCCCGCCCCAGCCTAACATGATATGATATGATCTGGAACGATACGACGTAATATGGCATGACATATCAAGACATGACATGACATATTCTTCCGGCGAATCCACCGCGCTCGGAGCCTACTCACACGCCCTCCGACGGTCATCCCAATGTATGCAACCACCACGACCAGCTACCCAGCACAAATCGAATTAATGGAACTGAATCGAACCGAACCACAAATCCAATTCCAGTTCCGGATCAAAAGTTAGCCCTAAAAATCAACCTGACCTTGGTTGATTATAGACGATAGACCAGAAACCCGAAACCCGAAACCAGAGGCAGATTCAGAGACAGCGACAGAGATAAAGGCAGAGGCTGGATCAGAGGCAGAGGCAGAGGCAGATATGAACCAGCACCCGCACCAGCACCAGAGGCATATGGTAAACACGGCAACGGCCCCAGCAACTGCAGCGGATTATGGGAACGACAAAGACAAAAGGCGATGATCGCCTAGAGCCTAGGGCCCGGAGCAAACGAACCCATATAGGGGACAGGGTAAAAAGAAGAGGTGTGGCTCTTGACTTGGATATATATGGCACAAAAGGCTCATATGGCTCGTATGGCTCGTGTGGTCATATGGTCAAATACAAGATGTCGGGAGAGGAGACTGGGTAATGGATATCATGGTATCATGGTATCACCGAGTTACGAACTCGCTGACTTGCTGACCCGGCGATGTTGTAGACATATTTACATGGTCAACCGGTGGAATGAGTGAGGCGATTGATCTAACCTCTTCTACGAGACAGCCTAGATATATAATTCATAGCATAGCCTCGATCGTTTTTGTGCGTTCAATGTACTATATTGTAACCCCTTTTTTAGGGAACAGCATCAATTAAAAAATAACCTACCGCCTACCAGTCATGACCCCTTGGACCGTTGAACCAAAACCGTACACCTCCGTCAAAGCACTAAGGTACTGTAAAGCCCTATTCCGTCCAGAACGATCCCACACGTTTTGAGGACACCAGTAAGATGAAACCAGTCACTTGATCGATCACCACCCCAAAAGAGTCCAGAACACTCAGACAAGACCTGAAACTCGCCTACTGAACACAAGGCCTCCATAAGACGTCTAATGCCACTCGTTCAAGTTGTCAACAATAACAACAATCGTCCAGGTCTTCCCCGGAGAAGGAGCTGCTAGTGAAATCGTCGCTTAATCTTGACTCGGAACAGGTACCGCAACAGCACGTGCGACGGATCGTAAAGAGCATACTCGTTGAATCCCAAGATGCCTCGAGAGTGGGTGTGACCATAGGGAATTCTCGTTTCGGGCTACAGAGGTGTTAGTGTACAAAGTCAGTAAGCCCATCGTGTCCTGCAGTAGTCTCTAGACCTGCGAGGATGCACCATTATTACGAAACAGAGCAGCCACGTACAATCAAGGGCACGCGGCCACTCAAGGGCGGGTCCAACTCCCAATCAACCTCCCTCCATCTGGACGGACCGGTGCGGCCGAGCCCCTGGATGCAGCGGTATCGACCACCAGATTGATTGATGATCTCGTGACCGTTGTAGATGCTGGTCGTCGAGCGGATGAGCCCCCCACCGATGTCAGCCTCGCAAAGGAGTAGGATACCCTGGCCACCCCAGGCGTCAGACTTGCAGAAGCCAGCAGACTTGCTCGACGCGTCGGCCAGGTAGATGGCATTGCCAAACATGGTGCCCGTCCATGTAGCTCCCGGGCGGCGGACTTGCAGACCCAGCTCCAGGATGCCGAGCAGCGAGTCCAGCGCCGTGCCGTGCCACAGTAGCACCCGCAATTCAGCACCGGATGGATCAGGGACGGTCTGCTTGCTCTCAATCCAGTCGCGGTACGGGTTCGGCAGCTGGGCTTTCACGAACAGCCTGTATATGTCCTCTAGCTCCACGTTCAAGCAGTGAATATGGTGGCACGATCTCTCCAGATAGTTTCTTAGCTGACGGAACTCCGTGGTTGACGAGTCCGTCAGGCGGCGGAACCCGTGCCGCAGAGAGCTATAAGCCTGGTACAGAGGTTGGGCAAGAGTCCTGTGCGTATCCAATTGCAGGGATCCCCGGCAGTGCATTGCCTTCGCCATGGCAGCGATCTCCTGTTGCGGCCACAGGCAGTACAGAAATTTCGCCTCGAGGAAGAGCGCGTGGTAGCTTGAGATCACTGGGGGGCGGTCCTCAGCGCAGCAGAACGGAATCTGACTGCGGTACAGCGACGAGAGCCTGAGTATGGTCATCCAGTTGATGGCATTGCCGGACTCGATGTGCTTACGGATATACTCTAAAGTCTTGAATGCTGAGAAGACTGCCCACGAACTGAGCTGCTCGTACGGAGCCGTAAATGCTAGCCATGATCTAGACGCGCTTGGGTTCTCGCTGCTGGTGGTTCGACTGCTCGCGGGGCCTCCAAAGAGTATGTACTCCATCAAATCCTTGACCTCCTCGTTGACCTTCGCGTTGATCGTCGTGTACGCGGGGAGTTCCAAAAGAGAGGCCGAGGTCTTGTGGTAATCGAGCTCAACGAAAGCATATTTCCGGTAGCATCTCAACAGAGCTTCGTACCTTCTGGTCCAATTCGAGTGCGTTTCGTCATGAAAAGACTTGCGAAATCTGTCAGCGACAGTGGTGAAGCAGTTAGATTCAATTTCGACTCTTCCGCGCCCCTCGAGTCCAACGCGACCTTCACGAGTGTAGAAGGCGTATGTTTCAGTTTCCGGGTAGTATACGACCTATCCAGTGACACATTCATAAGCCAGCCTGCCTCCGTCAAGACAATGCCTTTGCGCCTTGACATACCTGGTGTCTTCGGAAGGAGTTGATGTTCTTCATGATGTCGACTCGCAGAAGGTAAACGTCATAAATAGACATTCTACCCCGATCTATCACGACCGTCGCGTCGAAGCCTGCCTTGGGATCCCGGGGTATGTGTAACCTTTTCCCACGCCACGTCTGACTGCGGAAATAGCCATGATGGGAGATTCGTCTCGACCTCGCAGTAGAAGGGCGTTTCTTGGGAATATAAAGGGCCTCAAACCTTAGCCTGTACTCCTGGTATCTTTCACTTTCACTCAGGAAAGTGTCATAGCCTTCCCAGTCAGAGCAGATTCGAGGAAGGGGAATGGACGGACGAGGTATTGACGGTGCAGGCAATGTAGATGAGGCTATAAGATCATCTTGGCCTGTAGTGTTTGTCGTTTCTTGCCCGTCAATTGGAGGCGGGTTACACAAGACATCGACATCCTCATGGATAAGCGGAGAGACTCCCACAGCGCGCTGTGTAAGTTTTGCTGGATTGATGGTCCCTGATGGATCTGGAGCCCACAACCGTTGCATGGATTAACAGTCGATCGACAGGTCTGGTCAGAAGATACAATTCCTCTGGATATGTGGACTATCATGGTCTAGAGTCGCGAGAGGTCGTTGCACTGTCGGGCGGATGTTCAACTTCACGAGGCAAAGGTATTGATTTCGGCAACCAAAGAATAGTACTCGGATTCCAAGATATATGATGGTCGAGATTAGGTGTGCTGCAGAAGCAAATGGTATAAGAAATGGACCAAGAAATCGGCTCCCTTGGGATGAGGTTGGTAATGCAACGCCAGACGGGATGTCCACGTTCATATCGAGCATCTGAGCTGGTGGTCACGAGGCACGCCTGTCCTATTCTAGTCAGGCGCGAGTCGCCTCAGGGCATCCTTCCTGCTGCAGGACCCTTGGCGCCTCGTGTCGTTACTTCCTTTCCTGGGGGATCCGCTCAATTGGAGGAAGGGCGCAAGTCTGAATGGTGACGTGCACTGCAGCTGAAACAAAGAGGGCGCAGGCAAACCACCGGCACAAATGATCGGCTTCGTCCTGGGGCCTAGAACAGGCTAACTTTGGGACTCGGAGAATCTGTTATTTCCGCATTTTCCCACACAGCTTTGAACTTTGTTGCTTTCAGCCAGGCAGAATGCCCTCAAGTTTGCCCTGAACCTCGCTTGGTAAGAATAGGTGCCTCGTGGCTGCCCTTTTGAGACAATCGTGACGGAGGGAGTTCGCTTGCCCCGCTTTCCCCGCCTCCGGCTATTGTTCCTAATTTGTCGCTAGCCCCCGTTTAAATGAGGTTAGGCATCGGTGGTTACATCCAAAACAGCATGTCGCACCGAAGCAGCCACGTGCCAGCAGATGCTCGACTTCTGCCTTTCACTCATAGCGTTATAACAACCTTCTGCGCGCTCACCCCGCTCTTCTGCTTGTCAAGGCCACCTTGGACAGAGTACAGCCCATGTCCCACCACGAGCTCTGAAGGCGCCGCCTTGAATGACCCTCTCTGCAAGGCCGAGGGCACATATTCTCCCCAGATGGTCTTTGCCACGGCACCCCCCTCCTGGCCTACGACGTCGGTGCTCGAAATTCTCACGGCTTTGACATCTTTAGGGAGATCTGAAGGTGTAGATACCACGCTCGCTACCGTACCACCACCTAGACCGTGCAGCACCGCCGCGCATTGTCGGACAGTCGCGTCAGTTCCGATGGCGTCATAAGCGCCAACGACAGGCACCCCATGTTCTTTGAGCAACGATACAAGTATCGGCACGACATCGGGGTTGTGGTAGTCGAGCACGAGTGAGGCTCCGAGGTCTTTGCAATAGGAGTAATTTGCTGGCGAGGCCGTGGTGACGACGTTATAGCCAGAAGCCACAGCAAGTTGGATGACCGACGAGCCGACCGATGATGACCCGCCCCAGAGGAGGAGAATGGCATTCTTCTTGGTCCTTTCTCCCGCACTATCAGACGTATTCTTCCTCTCCAGTGTCGACGTCTGATTTGCCAATGTGTTCGCAACCTTGGGATACTTCAGCCCCAGCGTCCCTTTCAGGTACAGCCCAGCCGCTGCTGTCGAGACACTCAACGGCAGCACCACTCCGGTCTGGAACCCTATACTGGAAGGAATCTTTGCGACCGTCTCAACCTTGGCCCGTGGATAGAGTTGAAACCCGCCATAGGCACTCCCGTTCCCGAGTCCCAGCGCGTGGGCAATGACGCGATCGCCTTTTTTGAACCGCTTCACATTCTTACCCACCTCCAGGACTTCACCAGCGATGTCTTCTCCCAGAATCCCCGGGTACTGGAGACCGAAGCCGCCCGACGCCTGGATCTTCCAGTCGACCGGGTTGACAGCTACGGCGCGATTCGTGATGATGAGCTCATCGGGCGAGAGATCCGGAAAAGGTGCCGTGGCGACTACAAGATGGGCATTCTCAGAGGGAATCCAGGCTGCATAATTGACGAGTTGCATGTCTGTTGCTGGTAACTGAGTGTGATCGAGGACTTTGCTTCGGGAAGTGGTCAACTGCAGAGAGATTTGTCAGGCATAGAACAGCTCTATTGTCAGCAAGATCAAGAGCTCTGGTAGCGTCATGCGGGGTAATTTAGGCACCCAGCCTCATCTATGAAGGTGAGTTATCAACGCAGAAAGCCTTGCGCAGGACATCTCGCAGCCATCCAATCTTACCGTGGCTGTCCTGATCGAATTCTTGCGCCCGCCAGACAACTATCCCGTCAGGACGAACCAGCACTGCGCCAGAGCTACCAACACCACGTTGAGAGGCCCATTTCCCATCTATACCCTTCCAGAAAGTCTTATCATCTGCCACTTCGCTCGTATCTGAGATGCCAATCAAGGTCACCAATCCATTCAATTCTTCCACAGCCAGTCTCCACAACTCCGGCCTTGAGGTAATAAGGATGAATCTGTCGTACTTGACTAAATCTCTAATTGACAACCTCTCTTTCCCCTTGGCCAACCACGCGTGTGGCAGGTGATGTCCCGGGATTGTCGAGGGATGGTAAAACAATAAATCCATCTCGCCAGTGTCCGTGAGCTGTCCGCCGTGGTTACTCTCTTTGCCTTCCCCGCCGACATCGATGTCGGGATAGAACCAGCCAATCTCGGCTCCCAGGGCGTGGAATTCGTTGTCAAGGATCTTCTGCGCGTCCTGGACTGCTTCTCGGCGCATTGCGCCGTCGGTATTTTCTGGCGACAAATCAAAGAACGAATCCATATTTGCAACATTTTCGCTTTGGCTATTTGCAGCAGAGACGCCGATGGCTTTGTCCATGACTAGGCCGAAAGCCTGTAGGTTATGCAACGCGCGGTCTCGCACACGTTGACCAATCGGTCGACGCTCGGTGTCGTACGTATCGAGAAGTGCGTTGCAGTCACTCTCCACCCCGATGGCTGACGGAATTCCGTTGATGGCGAAATTCAGCTTCCACACCAGATTATCCACGTCTTGAATGCCCGTGTTAAGTCCCAACGCCCCCCAAGGAGGAATGCGGTGCGCGGCATCCCCGACCAGAAATACTCGGCCTGTGGATTTCTTGCTGCGATATCGTGTAGCACATAGCGCGTTCACGTACCAGTGGTTTGTGGACAGTAGCTCAACTTTGAGGTCAGGAATCTGCAACGTATTTTGCATGCGCTTCAACATTGCCGACTCATCGAGACGTTTTGGATCTGTCGGGCTAAGAGCACATGCGAAGACCCATTCCTCTGTGTCAGGCGTCATGGGATAGGGGCCTAAGTGGTAAAGGTATCCTGAACCAATGGTGCCACCCAGCTTTGGGTTGACGAACCAGGTGATGAAGTTGCGGATATCAGGGTGTGCGAGAGATATAGGAGCTCGAACGTGAGCAGATACCATATCAACAATATCCCGCTCGCCCTCCCAGCCTATCCCCAGGTGATCTGTCACCATGCGGCCACCGTCGGCACTAATAACATATTGTGCTTTGACCGTCATCGGTGCTAGGCCTCTCTGTAGATACGTGACAACGACACTATCATCAGCTTCCTCAACCTTTTGAACTTCGGTAGTGTAGAAGATTCCTTTGGGGTTCAGTTCCAACGCCTTTTTCTGCAATATCGGTTCGAGTCTGATTTGTGGCAATATTGAATACTGGCAAGGCGAGGCAGAGGCGTATTCTTCTTGGTATGCTCCGCCGCCCCAGGAGTCACGGCCAATGATTTCCCTCCCGTGAGGTCCAAAGCTGGTATACCAGGCTGTTCTGCTGACATTGTCTGATGGGGCTCGTCGCTTGATCAGCTCCTCTTCGATTCCCATGCGACGCCAAATCTCCACTGTGCGGTGATTATAGCCACATGCTTTTGGGTGGATGGATGTCGAAGGATATCGTTCGAAAAGGATATGGGGGATGTTGCTTTGCGATAGCAGGATTGAGGCGGATAAACCAGTCGGGCCGCCTCCAATGATGGCGACTGGGTAAGTTGACGAGGAATCAACATGTTGAGATGCCATAGCTGGTCTGAAAACACTCTCCTGTCGAAACCCCCTTTGTCTCTAAGACGACGTTATGCAGCTGGAGACCTCGATGTAGGGGAAGGGTTGTGATGCCCAAGCCAGGACTAGTCGTCATCAACGAGTTTCGCGGACGTGTTGAGGTCGAGAAGTACAGAGAAGACTTCTCAGGCCTTCGTAGTCAAAGTTGTACCCGAGGCTTTAAGTGTGTGTTCTCAGCCTGCTTCTCTCTTGGTTTTTTGAACACCACCTCCTTCTCCACATGGTCAACGAGTCGACCCCACGAGTGTTGGAAGATGCAGCAGCTCATTGCGGAAGACGTGGGGCAACGAGAGTTTTGACGGGACTTGGAGATTAAGAGATAGAATTGCATTCTGGGCGAGTGGAGTGGATTTTGCATCAGCGGCATAGGCTGTTGTGTTCGGAGAGACTTCGGCAGAAATCGAGTTTCGTCGACCTGGGTCTGTTGACGTGGTCTTCTTTCAGCAATGGCATTGACAAAGCTGCATTCGAGGTCGGGGGCTCAGATCACAGAATTGAAGAACTTCGTATGATACAGCGGCATTCTCATAGATGGAGAAAAGGGTCGTTGGATCCAAGTCTCGGGCTTGACAGAACGTGAGAAGCCTTCGTTGACGATTTCTTACCAATCAAAAATTTCATGGACATGCCACCAGAGGAAGGCCTCGCCGTCGACTTGAAGCGATGACGACTGCGAACAGCAGCGGTGGTGGCAGCGCAAAGGACTTTGCTATTGAAACCCTCCTCACTCTGATCGAGGACTACCACTCATTCAATCCAGACACCACAGTCCCGACTTATGAATACCCAACACACCTCGAATTCAGCCAACAGGTAGCCCGCGGGCGACCGTGCGTATATCGGCTTGACAGCAGCGTCCTCGACGATCGCGCGGTGAGTGGAGGGAGTCAAGTCGAGGATGGAAGCTACGGCAACGACAACAGCGGAGGTGAGATCGCAAAGGTTTCGTCGCCGCGAAAAACAGAGAAGAGCATCCAACGTCAACGCCTGCGAGAAGAGCAGCGGTCCATTCTTTCGGCGCCGTGCTTTTCGTGGGCGAAGAAGAGTCTCTGCGAGCTTGTACAGGGCGAGGTCGAGGTCGCTGTGACGCCGGACGGGAGGGCAGATGCGCTCTACTCTCTTCCTCGGAGGACGAGGACTCAGTCTCAGTCTCACCCTCAACGAGAAGCGGATGGGGATGAACCAGAACAAGTCTTCCTCCAACCAGCCTCGACGTACATGACGCTTTCCACACTGATTGACAAGCTCTGTCCTCCATTAGAGCCATCACAATCTTCATCACATCTTCCTCGCTCGCCTCGCTCCCCTTCAGCCCCGCCCCAATACCAATCCACATCCACATCTGCATCCACAGCCACAGCAACAACGACAACAGAACCAGTCCACTACCTCCAATCCCAGAATTCCAACCTGCACACCCCACCGCTATCCTCCCTTCTGGGTTCTCTCCCACCGACACCACCGCCCTTCAGCGCCGCCGTGCTCGGCGACCCCGAGGCCGTCAACATCTGGATCGGCAATGCGCTGTCCGTGACCAGCACGCACCGCGACCCGTACGAGAATCTCTACGTGGTGGTCAAGGGCCGCAAGCGGTTCGTGCTGTACAACCCCGTCGAGGAGGTGTGTCTACACGCCCAGAAAGTCCGGACGGGGCGGTGGGCGTTGTCGGATTCACAACGGCAGAAAAAGGAAACGGAGTTTACGATTCTCATGGACGACGATGACGACGACGACAATACCACCACCACCGCCACCGCCCCAGACCCCAACAGCGGCGGCGACGCAGACATGAACCGTATCCCCTGGATCCCCATCGATCCGCTCAAACCCCCGTCTGCCGCCGCGTCCCAGAAATACCCATACTATAAATACACGCGACCTCTCACTGTCACCGTCTCGGAGGGCGAAATCCTCTACCTCCCAGCGGGATGGTTCCACCACGTCACCCAGGAATGCGGGCTCTGGGAGAGTGACGACGGATGCCCGACGACGGCGCCCTGTATAGCCGTCAACTACTGGTTCGATATGGATTACTCAGGAGAGAAGCACGTGATGAGGGAGATGGTCGGACGGTTAGTTGAGAAGATCCGAATGTCGGAAAACACATGAACCCAATCTATGTCATCATTTTCTTGTATCAAGAAGCCCATTTTCTATTCCAGGCCAAACGAGGGCGTCTAGGTCAGATGTCTTGAGGAGCTGACCTCCACTAGGGCGGACTAGCTAAGAACGTGTCGCGCAAAGGCCGCTTTCCTCTCTGTCTATCCTTTCCTCACTCTGGGCTCAATTCTTTTTTGCAAGGTCGTTTACAGTATCCGCATGCTCCGTTTTCATCGTCTCATCACCCGGTGGTGGTCGTGACGGTTCATCCAGAATCGACAAAGGAGGTCAAATTCAGTTGCCGCTCTCGATCTTCTCCAAAATCTTGGGGAATTCCTTCCATTCGTACATGATCTCGACGCAGTTGCACTGTTCCTTGAGAATCTGGGCCATCTGCTTCATCTTCTCCTCACCATCCTCCAGCTTGTAGACGCCGACGTAGCCAATGCAGGGAATGCCAGCGCGCATGGCAGCGGTAGCACCACTCTTGCTGTCTTCGACGGTGATGCACTCCTCTGGCTTGACACCGAGTTGTTCGCAAGCATAGAGGTAGATCTTGGGGTCAGGCTTGCTGGAAGGCGGGTTGAGCGAGGTGGCAGCGCTGTAGACGTGGGCGTTGGGGAAATAGTGGTCGATGCCGACCTTCTCGAGAGAAGCGACGACACGGGGTTTGGCAGAGGTGCTGACAACCGACATTGGGTACCCGGCCTTGTGCAGACGCTCCAACTCCTCAGGGGCACCAGTGCATGGTTGACACTTGGCAGCGAGTTTGGCGGTGACGGCTCCAAGTTCCTTGTTGACGTATTCCTCCAACTGGTCTGGGGGCATCTCAAAGCCATGCTTCTTCTGGAGACCAACCATCATACCACGAAAGTTCTGACCGACAAAGGCTTCGAGGAGGCCCTCGACCGTGTAGCGTTCTTTGACGCCGTACAGCTCGAGGAGTTCATTGGTGAGATCGGTGCAGGCCTCAAACGCAAGGCGCTCGGACAAGCAGAGAGTATTGTCGCAGTCGAGGAGGATGTACTTGACCTATAACGAGGTATCTAGTCAGTTTTTGATGACAGGCTTTGTTTTGTGGTGCGGTGGCAAGGAAACCAGCGGTAAACCGCCCTGTTTCAGAGATGGAGGGGTAAGGGAGGGTAGACGAGTCGGTGAGACATGAACTTACTTTGCCCATGTTGACGTTGTGGTAAGTAGTTGAGTGTTGAGTCTAGAATAACGAAAGGAGACAGATGAAGATGAAGTCTATAAGTGAGGACGAAAGAAGAAATTTGCAGTAAAGAGATACGGTGGTGGTGTTTAAGACTGGGAGGAACGTCAGAGTGCAGGGTGGGATGTGACACCCTGATAAGTTTTTTGTTTATGGGAAGACATGCTCATGAGAGATCGGGCACCGGTGGGCAGCGATTGGCGCCGGACGGTGAATGGTGGGGGCGTGTTCGAAGCTGGGGAAGACGCCACAGCCACTCAAAAGCTCCGGAAAGTTGGGGGGTGTGGTTCTGGCGGCCCAGGTGGCTTTCGGGCTTGGAGGGCTAAGAGCTTTAGGCTCCTATAGGCTTTTGGTGGTACCTGGGTGAGCGGCAGCATGTCCTGCTGGTTCAACAGCTCAACCATTGGTCCGCGGCTACGTCATCCCCATCCCATTCCTTTTTCTCCTTGTCAAGAGCGTATCAACGTGACCACGTGAGGATTTGTGCCCAAGATGGCGGTGAAAGAGATACGAGTAGCAGATTGCGAGAGCTCCATTCTTGCTGTTCCTACGAGGCTATCTCACCGTAGCTTGCGTGCTCGCTCATCTTCCGAGTGGGCAAGTCTCTCAGCCCTCATTGTTCTAGACCTTGACGCAACAAGCCCAGCTCTTTCACCGCAGTCCCGGAAGGCTGATACCTGCATCCGGAGCCTCACTTTCTTCTTTTGAGGACCGATTGAGATGGCTGTATCTCCTCAAGAGGAAACATTTCCTGCCTGTGGGACACACCGAGTACCTTGAGGAAGGTACCTTGCCTGCAACACACCGCGTGGAAATTTGGTGTCTTCACATGACTAAAAATGCTCCATCACACCAGTCCGCCGTTTGTTGGAGCGTTGGTACTTTGTGTCAGTCATGCAGCCGAGATTTTGGCAATCGAGACACCTTCCCAAGAGCATCCTCAAGAGGTGTTTTGTTCCTCTGTAGCGGGCCAGTTTGCAATGGGCGATAGTTCGCCCATGTCAACCGATCAATATCCTTCTGGTTGAAGACTGGTTTCAGCTTCAATAGCCTCTCCTAGCACCCCTTCCGCCTCGGTAGCCACCAGAGTCAGGAAGCCGTTCTCCTCGCCTCCACTCACCGCTTGGTATATGCCCTGAGCCGGAAAAGTCACCTCTTGATCCGTAGCCGTTAAAGCTGCCCCTGCTGCTCTGGCCGTACCCGCCTCGTACTCTTCCGTAGCCATTCTCTCTGGAGCCTCCTCTGCCGCTGACGCTTCCCCGAGACACCACGGTGCCATCGCTCAGTGGAGGAAAGACGGCACAATCGATAAAGTCTCCTATGACGAACCGTGCATCTTCCAGCGTCTTGTCTGCATCATCTCCCTCAAGCTGGACAGCGCTGCCGCCACCGCGACGCCCGTCACCACCACCATTGGAATATTCTGGCGCTGAGACCACCACACTGCCTATCTCTTTGCTCAAGTATCTTCCTCTCCCTTCGCTTTCTAGTCTCCCGCCACCACCTCGACTGGCGTGGACGTCCGGGTAGACCAGTCTGAAGCTCAACCTCGTCCCCACGGCCGGGTCGGGTAAAATTTGCGGCAGGGCCTGCGTTAACAGGAGCGCGAGTTCTCTCAAAGTACAGCTCATCCACGTGTAGATTTGCAGATGGGCAGGTAGGTGAGGATGTGGGTTTGAAGGGGTCGGGATAGGGAAGTCGGTCAGGCTGTGAAAGGCGGAGGATCGGTAGCAAAAGTTCAGCAGGAAAGGCGTAGTGGATTGCCGATCCACCGTCGTTTTTGCAGGTTGGGGGGTCGGCGAGCGCGACATCGTGAGGGATAGAGGTTCGTTGGGTTTGGGTGAAACTCGATAGGTCGAGAGTGTCGGAAAGGTACTTGCGCAGGGAACTTATCTCCTGGCAGTGATCGGTCCTTTGGAGCTGACAGAAGTCTAGGAAAGTATGCAACAGATAATAAAAGGGTATATAACCAACAAAGGCATAGCCAGAGGGAACAGTGTACGCTCAGTAGTCTGTGTTCCGTATGTACTGTGCACCTGTTGACTGAAAGTTCTGTACGTATTATCTGCAGCCTGGTCGCATCTCAAGCCGGCCGCCTCGGGACTTCTGCGAACTTCCTGGATCAAAGTTGCAACCAAATATCCAAGCCTGGTGAAGAAGAAGGGCAGATGTTTGGATCTGCGAGCTCTACGATGCGCAAATCCACTTTCTGAGCAGAGCGAGCGCAAGCCCGCATCGCGGCTGACCTTCCCCCAATCGAAGACAACAACACCCCCTCCTAGTACCGACTCGCCGAGTACGCGGGTACAGTCTCGCGTCCTACCTAGCTCGCTCGGTATTCTTTTCTACCAATTCCATTCAACAACTCCCGAACTACCACTCAGACATCACGATGCCTCCTCGTTGCGAACTAACACCTCAACTGCGTTCCAGATCTGTGAACTCCGCAGTCTCGGCTACTCGTACAAGTTCATCGCAGACCGGCACGGCCTACCGCGATCTACCGTGCAGACAACGTGCCGGCGCGAAAAGGAACGGGTGAACAACGTCTCCAAACCTCGCTCTGAAGCGCCACGAAGAGGCAGTCACGAAGAGGAAACGCAGAGAGAAGTAGTGCTATGGTGACACTATATCATTACAGATGCTCGTGTTTCTGCGCCGTCAACATCCGCTTTAAACTCCAGGCCATGCATTCATCTGCTCCCACATTTCTCTGAAGTGCGATAAATGACTCCATAACGCCTGTATTGCGAACAGCTCCTCCTTACCGGACCTCTCTGGATGATTCAGTGTACACAATGGCAGACTGGTTTTCCATCCTGCCGCCGAGGCCAGTCAATGTTCCCTTGTACTTCTCCCACCACTCTTTAGGGAATCCGACGGCATCAATGCATCCAATGAACTTGGAAGCACACACCTTCTGTAAGTATGAATCGTTGCGACGTAGTTTGTGAAAGATGCTGAAAGCTAGAGTGATGACGGGTACGATGGCTGATGTGATGGCGGCAATTCTCCAGCAAAGACGCTCTATTTGGGTCGGGAACTCCAACGACCATGCTATGCAGTGCAACCCTCCGACTAACAGCGAGGATGCTGCCATGAGGTTCAGTACCGAGGGGACACGGCCTTGGACCCATATAGCATCGTTTGGAATTCGTCTCCCTGGTAGAGAGTCGTTTGCCTTCAGATCCGAATACTCGGTACTATATATACTAATTAGATAACGTGGGTACGTGGGTATTATCTAACCTCGCACCCTCGCTAGGTAGGCATCCACTACCTCCGAGAGCCTATGATAGCGTGGCAGTCATTACATTGCTTTGGACGGCCCAACATGTGTAACCCCGACCCTGTCTCTCCTCTGTATGTATCAGCTCAGCCGCAATAGTCATGCATGACCTACTACAGGTCTTCACTTCCGGGTACTATTCCGTGACTTAGGTCGTGAGCCCTAGACACCTGACACGTCAATTGGTCCTCGCCGTGCTCTGCAGAACCCTGGAAAACCACTCCATCCCGTCCGGATGCATCGTGTCCGTGTACAGGAACCCGGTGAGTACATTCCTCACGTCGTCCCATTGGACTAGGCCTAGTCGTATGGCCTTTGCGGCGAAGTGCGTGGTGAACCAGGCAGCGCGCGGCGTCTCCTCTTCCTCGAGTTTCGTGTCCGTGTCCATGGACGATTCGGCAGTGGCGCCCACGTAGAGTGCCCAGAGACGGGCGTTCTCGTACTTTTCGTGGTCGGGCACGGTGTCAGGCGACCGCTCGCTGAGCTGGAGCAACTCTCGCATGTTGGCCAGGATGGTAGGCGTGGCGTCGAAGAGGCGCACACCGCAGACGGTCCCGTTGAACGAGATGGCGCGGATGTACAGCAGCGTGGCCAGGGCGATGTAGCCCCGGCACAAGACCGAGTTGACGGACCGTGGAGTCTCCGAGATATTCGTATCCCGTACATCTATTGCCTCCTTTGCCTGCAAGAAGAGGTTCACCAATTGGCCCTGGTGCAAGTATACGCGCACGAGCAGCCAGCCCATGAGCGCCGTGGTGGTGTGGCTGGCGGATGAGTCCTCGTCGGTGGTGCCCGGGCCTGAGCCGTTCTGGAACAGCCACACCGCAAGGCTCTCACGCCGCTCGATCAGTAATGTGCGCAGTCGGGGATTGTCGACCGACGGGTCGAGAAAACGGTTTCTCACATCCGACAGATTCGGGGGGAGGTAAGGGCCCGCTGCGTCGATCACGGGCTGCAGCCTCTGCGGGAGCCAGTTGTCCACGTCGAAGATGGGTTTGCACAGGAACATGGACGACCGGTGGACGTCGTGGTAGAGAACGTACACCAGGAGGTCCGTGTCGACGGGCTTCTTCGGGTCGTCGTGTTCAAAGTACCACCGCAGCATGTTGAGGTGGGCGGCGGTGCTGACGGGGTCCCCCATCAGTGTGTCGGTACCTATAAGCAGATTGATATGCCAGTAGAGCTGGCGGCGGTTGAATCGGCCGGTCATGAGGCGTTTGTGCAGCACCGCTATACTCTTCGCCCGGTAGTAGGCGGCTTGCTTCCGGACAGACGGGTTCAGCGATATCACCGCGGCCTCGGCGGCGCAGCTGGCGATGAACCCAGACCCGGCGCCTTCATCCCCGAGGCCATCGACCCCGTCGCCCAGTCCGTCGATGCAGTCTCGCCAGTCCCGCCACGCACTGGCACTGGTCATCCACCGGTGCTTGGTGGTGTGGTAGAGGGCTGGGATGACAAAGTCGCGGTGGAAGCTCAGCAAGTCGTTAGCAGCAGGGGTGATATCGACGGCATAGGCTCCAAAGGGGTCTGAGTTTCCTTTGCCGAGGATGGTCATCAGTGATTGCCGTTGGAGTGGCTTGATGTCCGCCTCGTTGTAAATTGCCACCAGTTGCTCCGCCCGCTCTGGGAGGTGCTCACACTGCTGCTGCTGGCAATCCATGTCATTGTCGTCGTCATTATCGTTGATCAGCGAGCGGATCGCAATCTTAGTTGAGGTTCTCTGCTGGTTTCCAACATCGTAGTCTACTGGCTCTGGCCATTGCGCATGCTCAGCGCTCTTGACAGTTGAGGTATGCCGAACATCAAGCATAGGAACTTCTGACGATGTCGATGTCGATGTCGACGCCGATGGCTGGGCATCAGGTATGTGAGGCAGCGCCTTGATCGAAGCCCTCAGAGCCCGATTCTCCTGCTGCCGCTTCCAGTTGCGATATTGGTTCTGGACGTGGGAAAAGACCTGTCGCCGGTTCGGTGAAGCTTTCATCTGCTTTGCATTGTGGTTGACGAACAAGAAGTCGCCCTCGAAAGGTTTTCTCTCGACGGGCATGTTCGTCCTCCGTTCGTAGCTCAAAAGACCATTATCCTATCTCTTCAGGTCTACTCAACAGCAACGGTGAATTCTGCTCAGCATACGTGTGTTGTTTATCGTTGTCGTCGTTGTCGTTGTCCTCCCCTCCCTCTTCTTCCTCCCCCTCCTCCTCTTCTTTCTGGGTACCTAAATACTTTGTAAGAAAGTTCCCGTAGCACAAACACATACGCTTTCGTTTCACAACCCCGCGTCCTCGGTAGCCCTTGGTACGCCTCCGTTGGATACTTCGGAGAAGGATTTCGGGGGTTGGCGGGCTGTTGGCTGGCTAGCTAATCGGGAGGGTGGGGGCCCGAGACTTTGCCAGAAACAGGAGTTGGCGCTGTACCTCTCACTGGTAAACCCCTCGTAAACTTTCGGGTTTTGTGGGATGCGAGCTGTAGGTGGGACCCTGAATCCCTGGATCCCTGGATCCCTGGATCCTTGACAGTGTGTGAATCCTTCCCCAGCCAAATATCGGAGGGGTTTTCGTAATAATCGTAAGTCGTGACAAATACACACATCCACATCCACGTACACATACATACACACCGACAAAGAAGCACGGACGCACAGACGCAGCAGGGGAGGATGAACTGAAACGAAACGGAGCCAAAAAGAAATGGGTGACGGTGACTAATCTCCACCAATCCTTGTGAGACTCCCAAAAACAGAAAAGAAAAGAAAAATTGGATTTGCGAAAACCTGAGGGGGGTTAGATACTGTACCTCCGAGAGGTAAGAGGTACGAGGTACAGATGGTGTGATATGATGTTATCGAAAACAAAATGAGAGAGAGAGAGAAAGAGGGAGGTGGTGGTGTCGCTAACATCAACCCATCTATATCAGTCCATCCCTCCATCTCTCCATCTGGTACATGGCCTGGTACCCAAGTAGGCATGTACCGCATTACCTTCCTCGTGCATATTGATACCTCGTATGTTTCTACCTACTTCGGTAGGCAAGTAGGGCTGGGTACCTGGTCAGTGGTCAAGCTGGCAAAATATAGGGTGCAATCGGCGATTCCTCGCCCGCTAATTGATAATTTATCCGTGATCGTGACCGTGATCGTGATCTGGACCAGCGAGGACGAAGCGAGAGAGGGAAATAACCCTTTAAGGAAGACAGGGGACGGGGTACCGGGTACGAGGTACGAGGTACCAGCTATCGTGGGTATAGTGGGTGCAGTGAGTACAGCGAGCTCAAATATATTCAGCACATAAATACACACGTAGCTCGAGTTGAGCGTTGAACTTGACTATCCACTGGAACAAAGTATACATTTGTGACTTCCTGTGACTGACTGCCTCATGGTCGAGTTCAGAGAGAAGATAGAAAAAGGAATGGAGGGGTATATTTCTATGTATGTATAAGTTACATTCAAATCGTCTATGGGCTACCTAAATCTATGTACCGAGTTTGTGTACCGAGTTTGTGTACCGAGTTTGTGTACCGAGTTTGTGTACCGAGTTTGTGTACCGAGTTTGTGTATATATCCGATGTGCCCATGTGTCCATGTGTCCTCGCTAAGACCCCTCGTCATTCTTCTGCTGACTAGTAGTAAATATTGACATGGTATGATATGAATGAGTTCATGGGTAAGTGGCCTCTCTATTCCTCGGCTTCCCGTGTCGTGTAGCACCCTATATCCAATGTGTCAATGAGTGCAGAAGTCAACAAAACACAAAACACAAAGCTGATTGCTAGCCCTCTCGGGTATCTCTGGTGTCTCTGGTGCCTCTCTCAAGCCTGTCATGGCCCGTCAGATGGGCACCTTGGTCAGTCCTGTCTGCCCGCCCGCGGCCATGCTCCGCCCATCGAAACCCCAATCAGGACTCATTAAACGAACGATCCTCGCATATCTCGTTCCACGGCCCGCCGCCTGCAGGAACTCTGTCGCCACTGTCACCACTTGTTGGCACGTTCCGGCATGCAGATCCCCGAATGTTGAGAATGGGCCAACTCCATCGATCAAACCACCCAGTCGTCTGGGCTCGTAGGGCTCGCGTCGATTGAAAAAGGGAAACAGGCCTTTTGTCCCGGATAATTGCATACTCCGTATATCCGACTGGCTCTGAAAATCCAGGAGTTGTGGTCGCCTGCCGTATGTCCCACTTAGAAAGATTCGTCTCACATCTCGCACTGTCACCCACCGTCCATGTTTTGTTCACAACCACACCGCCGTTGCCGCTCCGGCGCCATTGTTCAGCTTCGTCCTCGCAACCTCTTTAATCTCGACACCGTCCCAGCCCAGTACAAACACAAATCCCTCCTCACTATCGGTCAGCGCCAGATACTCTACTCCGCCAATCGTCGGACCGGGCTGGATCGCATTCGCCCATCCGCCACTCGTAGGTGTCTCCCACAAGTACAGCAAGCCTTCGTAGAGTCCACCGAAATTGTATGCCGCGTCCTGAGAGCTTGCCGCGGCCTTTCTGTACGACGGGTGGGCAGTGACCGAGGTGTCGACCAGGCCTTCGTCGGTCAGCTTGTATACTGCAACATATCCCCTCTTGCCCTCCTTCAGTCCCCGTGTACTCGCGTATAAATACTTTGGCTTGTCGCCTGAGGAGATACTCGTCCGTACTTCATCAGCCCAGTAGTCCTCGGCTTTCTCCTCCAGAGGAATTATTCGGACGCCTTGTTCATGCTTCAGATTGACCCCGTGATTAGTGGCGGAGAACACGTCCACGACACTGGTGTGTTCCTGCAAGCAATACACGAATTTTCCGCTTGGGTGTGGCCACACGTGTCTTGGTCCATCTGTGGGACGGGGTGAGATGTGTTTCTCCCCAGGCGTCAACTCTCCGGTTCTGGGATCGACCGAGAATGTCCAGATACAATTCCGCCCAATGTCCGCAACGTAAAAGGCTCGACCGTCGGGCGAGAGGTCTGTGGAATGAGCGCCGTGGCGAAGTCCTCCAAAGTCCATGACACTGCCATCATCACGCTGTGCGTCTGCGTCCACAAACGAGAGGAGTTGAAGCGGTTGGATTCTTCCGTCTTTGACGACCCCATTGGCTTGAGCATGATCAGAATTCACCGGTGCGATGATATTGCCTGTCTTGGGATCCAGACTAAAGACCTCTCCTGTAGCTCCGCCCGCAGAATAGAGCGCTACTTCGTTCGCTGTGACATAGCCACTGCGAGACCGAGTTGGGGCACTACCCAGCAGCTGGATATCTGTCGGGGAGTTGACGGCATAGGCAACCACGGCGGGAGGCTCTGTCCATGCAGTGGCGTACAGGTTCCGCTTCCCAGTCTGCTTCGTGGGGGAGAGATGCAACCAGGAGTGAGACCCGATGGCAGTGGCGCAGTGAAGGACTTGGAGACTGCCCGAAGAGTCCGTCGAGGAGGGTAAGGGAGGCGTGAATCTCAGGGTATAGAGCTCAGGGGTGTTGAACGTGCCAACGAGGAAGTCGTAAGTTTGTGACATGGTACAATACTCCAACCTTTGGTTGGCGAGCCGTGTGGTTAGTTATGGGTGTTATTTAGACATGGTCAGGATGCAGATTCCTTTTCTCGATTTCAAAATCAGAAGTCAGCAATCCTCCTTACATGCCGGGGAACTCGGATCTGTTTTATTGTCTTTCAATGGTGGTCAGTTGGGTGTAATATTGTATTTGTCAATCGGATCGAGCCCTATCGGCGAATTGGAGCCGCAGCCGAGGGGTGGGTGGCTGTTGTGAAATTTCGGCCTCTTCGGGAGGTTTTTGTTGTCCGCAGGACAATGGTGAGCTTATATGCTTTGAGTGTATCAACTCGGGTGATGACTCTGGAGAATCGAGGGAGGTCAGGCTTCATGCTCTCCAAGGAATAAACAACAGAATATACAAGGAGAAAAATACAATCGAGTTCTCGATTGCTTGTTCGGATCGTGGCAGCGTGGCAAGGTGCGGAGAATAGTTTCCCCGATTCCCGTATCCGATGGGTTCCCCGCAATTCGACATTCTCAGCCTCATCCGAAATACGAGGCGCCCGTTGACTAGTGACTAGCCAGGAACGCCTCTATTGCAGCTCGACTCAAGAGATCCTTAGCCGATTGGGGAAGACCTCATACTGCAGCGTAATGAGGCTTGAGCACCCATGGGGCTTTGTTTGGGGATGTGGTTACCATGAGAAAAGAAGTCCGCCGAATCATTCCGAATCACTCTAAACCCCGTTGTTCCTGCCGAGGTCAGTAAGAATCTACTCGCGATTGTCGCCCTATACTCACCCCAGCTCGCGTGAGCTGGGGTAAGACCTCACCTATCTCGTCTGCTATTTGTCGGGCTCACAGATTTTGATTCTCACTTGGGAGCAATAGTAGTATGTTGTAGTAGCGGCGAGAAAAAGATGGTGTGGTGCAACGGGTTCTTCGTTCTGTGTAATTTGGTAGGGTGTTCAACAGTCCTTGGGTCCCGAAGGCCTTTTAAGTCGTCCAATACAGAAGATGGTGTGTTTTCTGCGTGCGCTCTCCCAGGAAGGGGCGGAGATCGGTACAAGAGGCTGTTCGATTTCAGGCTGCAGATGGGTGTGTATACAGCTGTGAATTCTGATTCGTGACCGATCGTTTCGTTTCTGTCGGCAACAGATAGTATTGTCCTGAACTGGCAAAGATAAAGACTGCACTATCCTACTGTTGCCATCTTATATATACAAAAACTCCTTGGTTTCGACTTCCAGGTCTTCCTTGGATTCCCAAATATTTGGCTCCGAATTCCAATGTAACCTATAGACAAACTATACTCCAGTCCCAAAAATGTGTTCCAGCGCAGCTCGAGCGGCCTTGTTGATTCCGCATCTCTCCGCAGTAATACTCTTCGCGCAAACTCCATCCGATCGTGAAGGGAAAGAATGTCCTTCAAATACGGCTCCCTTGTATAAACAGAAATACAACGTTCCGTGTTGGTTTGTCGTCAAGCCGCCTGCTATTCCATGGACTCCGTCGATGCAGGCGGATTCGAACTTTCCGCTAGGATATGACGAAGAAAGTCAACCACTTCTTGACGCCTGTGGAATTCGGCGCGATGAAGGACCGACTCTCCGCAAGAATCCAAGACACTGATATTGGCTATGACAATGGGGTTATATCCAACACGCATCTAGCATTTGGATCTGCACCATGGGAGAGGAGCCAGGTAGCTAAATCTACATTCTCAACCACAAATCTGTTACTATTAGAAGGATAATTTAGGATAATATTGCTCATATTAACTTACCCAAGTACTGGCGGATCACACCATCCTAACTGCTCGTTAATATCCCATCCATACTTGAGGAACAGCTCAAGTATAGCCGTATCATTATTGTCGACGGCAATTTTAGCAAGGTTAACCGTCGGAGAAGACCCTTGACTTAGAAGATATTCGACAATAGCCGTATGACCAGTCCGAACTGCACGGAATAGACTGCTCGTTTGGCGTGGAATCCAGTAGTCACCGGCAGGTGTACCGCGCAATTGATCGAATATGCGCTGTATAGTGCAGAGGTCTCCTTCGCTCGCTGCCTTTTCGATCTCGTCAAGTTGATCGCATTTGGGAGGCGGTGGAGGGCGAGGTTCGGGCACATCCCCCTCCCGGAGGCCACTATTGAAGTCGAAGACGTCCTCTAACTTCAGGGCAGACTCTGTTGCCACTCCTTAAGCTCTTCCGGGTCTGGGGTATAAACGCGGATTGGGCTTTTCTCCCAGTCCCAATGTTCCCGGGCATTATCCTGGAGCCGTGCCATGATGAAGCTTCAGGTGGTAGAAGAGGTGGGTGCCAGAAAACTCCCGGGATGGCTGCTGCATAATATGATGGGATCGGAGCGAGTTGGAGTGTAAAACGAGGAAACAAGGGCCGCAATGGCGCCAGAACAAGTCTCTGTGGCGTTTTTCGAACAGTTTCAATGGCACTGTTTGATGGTGTTGGTTCTCTCTGAAGAGTATTCAAAATGGAGTCAGAGGCACCAAGGACCGACCGAGTCAGGTGATTTGTGACATAACTGTGACGGACCTGTCCAAGGAGCGGGAAAGAAGGCCTTTGTTGAATTGTACGGCACAAAACGAAGTGCTTCTTTTCAGTTGCAGTCGACCGTCATGTTGCATAGAGCGATTCCTGTCTGTCCTTGACATGCAACTCTATGGTCTCTATATCAACTATCAACCAGTCTACCGATCAATTCCCCGAAAACAATAAATCAGTGAGTTCCAGGGCATAATTGTTTTGACTGCCAAGGTCTTATCGTCGGCGTCTCCCACATATCCATCGGTGGATTGTTCGGACACGCCACAGACCACTTACAGTAAGACTCCAAGCCGCTTTTAGAGTACTTTTGTCGGTGCAGAAGGTTTGATCCTATTAATTCGCATACCCACGCGAGCACGGCCGACGTCCGTCTTGAGTTGGGCAACTAGAGCCACATGCGCAGAGAGAGAGAGAGAGAGAGGGGTGGAAGCAATGGAAAAAGTGAATGCAATTCGCATCCTCGCCAAACCAAGTTAGGTAAAGAACCAGTTCTTTGTACGAGCAAACTCAATGAATTTATCGCTTCTCTAGGTTTAAAGCGGTCTTCCTGTATAGACTCCGACCACACGAGGCAAATGCGGAGGTGTCGGACCTCAAACAAATATAATCCATTACTTGGCTCCGTGGACAAAGACCCGTTCTTCGAGCGGCTTAAATGTCTTCGGGTAAGGCTCGCCAGCTGGCTTGCCAAAGACCAGCTGTGCTTTTAAGCTCCAGTTGTTGGGCACGTTCCATGTTGCCGCAATCTTTTCGTCGATCAAGGGGTTATAATGTTGTAGGTTTGCGCCAAAGCCTTCCTTCTCCAAAGCGGTCCACACTGTTTCCTCCTGTCAGCCCGAAGTACAAAAGTAGAGTGATTCACGAGACGCGAGGATGACTTACAAACAAATTGGTGCATGGCATTGGTGTGTTCACTCCATTGAGGGAATTTGTCTGCATAGAGAGGGAAAGCTTCCTGCAGCTTGGCGACATCCTTGGGCTCCTCGTAGAACAAGATGGTGCCATAGCCCGCCTTGAATCCCTCAAGTTTCTTCTCCGAAGCAGGCCACGCATCGGCGGGAGCAACCGACTTGACGACGGGGATCACGATATCACCCCACAGTTTCTTGTGCTCCTCGTTCAGCAGGACAACCACGCGGGTTGACTGCGAGTTGAACGAGCTCGGCACATTTGTGATGGCTGTGTTGACAATCTCGTGGATCTTGGAGTCGGGAATCGGAGACTCACTCGTCAAAGCATAGTAAGACCGGCGAGATTTGACAGCTTCCAAAAACGATTCCGACGACATTTTGCTGATCGATGATGTGAATGGACGTGCTTGCGCCGTTGACTTTGCAAGATTTGTAGTAGTTGGAGTTTTGAGGGAGTGCGTGTGAAGTGGAAGAAAGACAGAGACAGATGGCGCGCGAAGTGGTCTGATGTTTAAATATCTGAGAGTCTGAGATGGCGCTGTGAGACGCATGGTTCTTGCTCTGGTCCCTTTTCTCTTTCCGATCTTGAATGGGCGGTCCACAACAGTGAGCCAGCGCAGGGTGAACAAGAGGTGCTTAAAAGTGGAGGGTTCGAGGGAGGAACAGATTGGATCGGGTAATGCTTGGTGATGGGGTGATGGGAGGATTGGATGACCACTTCAGCTAGCTTGCTGATGGGATGGGCTAGAAGCTGGTAGACAGCTGCTTCTTCGGTGGCTCCACACGCTCTGTAGCTACGTGAGCAGCATTGACAAGGCTGGAAGATATTCCGCGCTTTGTCAGTTTTGGTGATGATGATGCCGTAAGCAGTGAGGATTGCGTCAAGATGAATCGGTCTTGTGGCGCGACGATGGAGATCCTGCGAGTAGCGAGAGGCGGTGATTCGTGGCGTCGTGGAAGATGGAAGAAATCGAGAGTTTCAATTGTGGTGGTGGTGGAGCTGGTGGCGGCTAACATCCACAGAACGTCCCGGCAGTTCAACTTCCGCCGTTTGATCAACCACTACAAGGTACAAGTATTTTGTCTGCGAATTGGTCTGCGAACCTTTGTCCTGTCGGGTTATTTTCTTCGTTCTCGACAGGTTGCGGTGGGTGTGTCAGATACAGCTGACCTCCAGTTACCAAAGCCTCCTTTCTCCTTTTTCAGAGAAGGGTGAATAGCTCCATAATCATTGGGCACATCCGAACCTTGTATCAACTCCCATACGTTATTGTATACTTGGAAGAGTGCCGTCTGCTCAGATGGAGCTGAGGAAATAGACAACAAGCTGAAGACTATATAGCTTCATCTCGGTGCCGCGTCCCGCCTATACCCAAAACATCGGGCAGAAAATTGGGGCGAAATTAATCCGATAATTTTCCCAGACAAGCCGACATCGACGATCTACTACGATGCTCCTGAGCGTATGCGGCGAGACGGCATATCGGGAAATTCTCTGCTTAGTTTTGACTGTATATACTGTGGACGATGTCCCCCACAATACCGAGAGCCGGCAGTCCGTGTTCCCATTGTTGACATGTCCACCCCCATGGCTAACTGAAGACTCCCTATAAAGACAACGAACCCCATTTCACCCATAGCTCTGGTTTGCTCTGGCTGAATGAATCGCATGCTATGCGCTTTTCTCTGGATCATGTCCGGGATTGCTGGTTGTCGTTCCCAGGCTGCCGTTCGTGCGAGTCCTCCTCGACCGCACCTCCAAGTCGTGGTGCGCACGGCTGCGCGTAGCATGCAAAGCGGCCATGTTGGCTTCCTGTTCTTCTTCTTCTTCACTACCACCCTCTTCGTCCACAGGCTTCCGGATCGCCATGGTAGGTGCAAATTTGGATCTTTGGCGGAGCTTTTTGCCAAAGAAGTAAAAGCACACAGGTATGGGGACGCAAAGAGCGGCAACACAGCCAAGAAGCGTGGCAGCCCATTCGATGCCGAGGTTATCAAACATTTGGCGCGCAAAAAGGGGGAATCCTGCCGCAAGACACGATCGCAGGAAGGTATTTGCTGCAATGGCCGAAGCAGCGCTGGAGATTGTCAGTACATGCGTCACTAAAACGTCGTGGACGAGTTTCCGACTTACAACATGAGGTACGAGTCAATGATGTAGTTGAAACAACAGATGAAGATAGCCAACAGACCAAACCCGGTAAAGAGACCAGACAGAGTCGGAACGATCCAATGAATTGATGCCTTGTATCCCGTCCAACCAAACCAGAAAAGACCAGCGGCAAACAGCACTCCCCCGACCATGACTGGTGGAAGACGCCATTCTGGGACTGGAATTCCGCCATTAGCCGCAAGCTTCTTGTTATAGGCCTTGGAATCCCAGATGATGTAGCCGGCGACGATGAAGATCCCAGCGACCATTCCAAAAAAGGGTAAGCCTGCAACACCAGGAGTGATATGGTGGACACCCTGGAAAACCAGAGGGTAGGCCGTCAGAAAGCAGTACAAGAGGCCATAAATGAATGACATGTAGCAGGTGATGGCCAGAATGATGGGCTCGGAGACCAGGAGTCGAATTGGACGGGAAAAATTCTTAGTGATGAGCTCTTTGAAGTCCACCTCTACCTCCTCTTGCTTCGCGTGAATACCCCAATTCTTAGTTCGGCGGCGCAGTTCCGCGGCTTTGCTCACCAAGACCACAGGGGCGTAGGATTCCTGGACGAATAAAATGACCAGGCACACAGCCGCAGAGCCCATTATGCCCGGAATGTACAGGTTCCAACGCCATCCTAGGTAAGATTTGTTGATAAAACCTCCAATGAACGGTCCGAGCATCGGGCCCATGAAAACCATTGAGGAGAAGATGACAATAGCTGTGCCTCTCTGTGTGTTGTCGAACATGTCGGCGAAGACGGCAGCCACGACAGCCAACGGACACGAACCGAAAAACCCTGTGAAAAATCTGGTAATCATAACTGTCTGTAGATCCTTTGCTGTGGCACAGCCGAAGCAAAAGACCGAGAAGCCAAACATTCCAACGATGATGGGCAGTTTTCGACCTGTTTGGACAGTGTCAGCATGTCGGCCTTCTCTCGGTTCTGACACCACTTGCCTCGCAATTCTGAGAAAGGAGCCCATATCAACGGGCCAAATGCGTACCCTAGGACGTACAGGGACGTGCTGAGTGTGGCCACTTCAGCACTGACTCCGAAATGAGCAGCCACACTGAAGGTCGAGGCGGAGAAAATAGAGGATGTGAAAGTACTGCACAAGCAGACATAAGCCAGGATTGCGCCCATGTACAACCTATGAGCGACGTCAGCATGAGCGACTTCTGTTCCGTCGTGCCGATCCGTACTCACTTTCGCCTGAAGGGCCAATTTTGAGGATGGAGAGGATCATCTTTGCCATCAAACTCCACAACGTACTCTTCCTGCGCTGGCAGATCGGGAGGATACGGTTTTCCACCACCAAATTCGGGTAGAGGTTTGGTGTCCGCCTTTGACTTTATACTTGCTCCCACGGTCTGAACTTGTTGCAAGCGGTGTGTTTCCATTCTGAGGTCCTCAATGGGATGGGTCCTCGTTCTCACGGCCCGTGTCGAAGGAACTGTTGCGCTTGAGGCTCCAGCAGTAGCTATTCTGCCCATATCGGGTGCAGAGGATGTGCTGGAGCCTGTAGAGCTCGAAATTCCAGATTGCTGAGATCTCTGGCTGCGCAATGACCGGCGCTCTTTACTTTCGTGAGACCATTGGCGCGTGGCCTGGAGCTCAGCCCGCTGCATATCCCGATCGACAATATCCATGTTGGCAGATGCGCAAACTGCTCTTCTTGTGTGTATTCGTGTATTCGGATCGTAGGGAGCCTCTGATATATGGCGGACTCTTCTAATCTCGTATGGATACCTCGGTCTTAAAGGTAAAGCACACCTTCCGCACGACTATGTCAAGGCACGGGTGGCGATGCAACTGTGGATAAGAATCAGCCGTGCATGTGAAATCGGCGCCGGCTCGCGATAGTGAAAGCACCGATAAGTCGGATATAAATGGGTATGAACGGGGTACGGGGGGCCGATATCCGGCAGGAGTTCAGAGAGGTGTCGAAGAGCAGAAAAGAGGGGATGGCAGCGCAGCGCGATGGGTAAATATTATTGATGGTTGTGGTGTGGTCGACGGTGAGGGCGTGGAAGCGAGAATATCTCGGTTTCAAGGCGATAAAGGATGCAATGGGTAGTCCATAGGCAGAGCGACCGATTCGCCAATGGTTACAAGCAAAAAGGATCGTATGTGCGAAGTGAGGGAAATCCAAATACTACAATGGCGATGATGGTGGTAGTGGTAGTGGTTGTGATTGTTACTGTGGAGAGGCGTGAGAGGGTAATGATGACACAGCTGCGGGCGACTTACACCAACTGGGGCTACGCCCACGAGCTATGACATGGCCGCATCCTCCCCGCGACAACCCTTTTCCTTTCCTCGAGGCCGCTACCGCAGCTTCTGCATTAGCTTCGAGGGCCCAAGCTTGTGCAAGCATATCCGGGCGAGTTGTCAACCACGAGTTGCGGCCGCAATATCACACCAAAGGAGCGAGACGGCCGATGGGAGGCCCAGCGCAGTCCGAAACCTCCATCCATGCCCAGGCGCTCCCAGGTTCCTCCCTGCGTTCCCAACGACTTGGCACCGCCCACACATTTAGCCGAATCATCGCACAAGAAACAATTGTTTACTCCGTCATCATGAATTGGTTGGCTGGCTGATTAAGCACCTTTAATACTAGTCTTGACGCCAGTGCCGACTATCTCTGCCCTCCTTCATCGAAGACTTCAATCCTCCCGAGGCGCTGACACAGTAACATGTGGGACAACTACGGAAAACAGACTACCTTGAAATCTAAATTGTTCCTACAGATGGCCGTTACGCGGCCTCGATATTTGTCTCAAAACTAACTCGCAACTTTGACATCGACAAAAAGTCTGTTGCCAGAGTGCGCTGGGAGGGCTCTGTTCTATGCAGGATGAGTGTCCCTGCATGATGGCAAGGACGATGTCTTACAGGAGGCCTTATTTCTGTCATTCCAATGGGGTCAAGGGATAGAGATCGAAAGGAGCAGTGAAACTAAGTTGACATATTTCACAAATCCCAGTCAACAACTATCGCTACAGCATACCTCACGACGTGACCCCATGTCCAGAAGTCAAGCGATTTTGCCGTCGAATTTCCGACCATCGAGTGTACTCACCTGCCTCCAGGACGTTGATCTTGCGGGTTAATCCACTCGGGGTACCCAAAATCACAGGTTCCCATTCTTCCTCCGCCTTTTCCATCCTCCGATCCTGAATACCTGGGATCATCTGGACATTTTTCCGTCTAAAGAGTACCACAGTGAGAAGAAGAGTTAAGATCATGAGTACACCTGCAACGATGCCGGCTGCCTGCATACCACCATACCTTCGCTCCACTCGACCCCCAATGCCCGTGGCCACCGCGCCGAACACGAATTTCAGAAACTGGGTGACGGCTATGCCCGCACTAACTCGTGGATAGCAGGAGAAATTTGTGCGCTGTTCTCCTCTTCGTCCTTTGACTGATCTCCGCACAGGGCGCCCAGTCATGCCTGGTTGCAAGTCTGATGTGTCGAAGGTCAACATTATTTGAGCATAACATTCTGCAATCGCCAAATTTGAGCCACATCCAACAAAAGCGGCGAACACGCATGGCACGACGACTGGAAAGGGGGGCTTTCTTGACGACAAGGCGTATCCGATTGCTACAAGCGGGAGAAAAACCGTGAAGGATATCCGCCGAACGGCATGCGACCGCCAGATCATGGCCCTCTGGAAGGTCATGCTGTCTGTACTGGGACGGTGGTACCGAGCACGACTCAGCCAAGATGCTTTCTGGAAAGGTATTGCCAAACCTGATCCAAATGCTAGAGAGAGAACGCATAATCCAACTTTTTCTGGACGATAGCGATATTCAGTGGAAGCTAAGGCTCCGAGCAACTGTTGACATTAGTCAAGCCCCTCAAGCCCGGCAAACCACGGTCAAGGACTCACCATTAAAACCAGAGTGAATTGTGCGTACACCCAAGCAGCATAAATGGACAGTACCAGCAAGCCTGGCTGCTTGGCCATCCGCCAACTCAGCCGCAGAGCGGCCATGACTTCTTCACCCCACCAGTACGGCCCGTTCCCGGTGAGATGAAGTTTGATCTCGCCACGAGCGATCCTGCTGAAGCTTCTGCCCTCGCCAATGACTTCTGCGATTGTTCGCCGGAATGCCGATCGCCGTACTTCTGGCGCAATGAGATTGAGCAGAATAACTGCCAACAGCAGCAACGACGAGATCCACATCCCCCAATCCACGGAAGTGTCGCTAATGATGAGTGCTCCAATGAGAAATCCAATGCTGATCGAGCCAACAGTGCACCATGACCAGATAGCTAGCCAGATTCCCATGCCACCTCCATGCCGGCGTACATCGTACGGATCAGGTATCTCATGTGAGTCACTGCTCTTTAGCGATGCGCCGAAGATATCCAACAATGTGGCCAGGTTGTTGATGTCAGCGAAACCAAGAACAAAACCTGACAATCCACGAGAAAGCAGGAGAATAATACGATATCTCTTTAAATCAGGGGATCTGAATGATGTGATCATGAGCCCCTGAGGTATCTGCAGACATAATGTCAAGGTGAGTGCTGCAAGGGTGTAAGGTTTCCGTCCGTGCAACAAGGGAAGGGGCCAGAATACCAAGGACGCAACGGCAAGTCCAAGATAGAGGAAGAGGTTCCCAAGAATGACATGACGATTGAAATCGACAACGACATACTGAATTGCCGGGACTTCTCCTGCATATATGCCGAGAAGTAAACCTAGACAGGCGACATTGATGCAGCTCACCACTGCTGCGAATCGTTTTCGAGACGGTGGCCAATTTCGAGCCACAGGTGCATGGTGACAAGTGGTGCGAACATCCAAATGTTCTGCTCGCTCTGGCAGGTCGATATGCTGTACACCATTGAGGTCAACCGTGTACGACGGATATGGCGATGGATGTTCCATATTGATGCTCACATGCCGGGATGGAATGCCAAACATCTCACTGAAATGCCTTTCGTGACCCAGTCGAGGGGCACCTAACAATGGTTCCTGGTCTTCATCGAACTGGACAACCTGCTGCTCGGTGTTCAGCGTCAAGGTTGGCGCTGGCCTCGAGGCCGAAGATCTCCTTTCTGCGATACCTCTGGAAGATGTGGTACGAGGGCCAATTTGCGGAGGGGATAGGAATCGAGCTGGTCCGTTCCTGGGCTCTGCAGCCAATGCTCTTGATCTTCTGTCCCTCGACAATTTCTTCTTCGTCTCCTCCAAAGACTCTGCGACAGGTTCCGGCAGGGGAATTTGTGGGTCATCGGTACTACGCGTCTTTCGGCGGCGAGGAGCAGAATCTCCCATTTTTCTCTCGTAACTGCTTGCACGCATTTCCGCAACAGATGTTCGCGACTTTAGAGAATGCCCGCCTTTTGGTAAGGATGCGATGTTGCATGTTCTTGAGGAGACTTCTTCCAGATATTTGCTGATCTTCTTTGCGAGACCTAGCGGCGGCCGATTCGGTGGGCTGGGCAGATTTCCGTTGTGTTGTTCGGGTACAAGACTGTCGTCTTGAACAGACCCGGCATTTTCGGCGAGTTTCACGGCTTCTTCAACCAGTTGCTCTAGTTCTCGAATGGTTTGAGCCATGGATGCCGACAACTTTTTACCTGAATCATCGTCGCTAGTGTCGTCATTGCTCTCGTTGCGTAACCTCTTTCGAAGGTCGCCATGTTGTACAGGGTGACTTGCAGAATACTTGGTCGTTCGGCCTCGCTCTGCTTCCATTCGCCGAGACCTATAGGTTTCGGATCCGATCGGAGGGTTCAAGAGAAGTTCGACGTCGTACAATTTACGAGGTGGGATGATTAATGTAAGGACTGCCTGAGATAACTGATAGGGAGGATACAAGCTACCAAGGAAATTTCGGTGGAATTGGTGGATAATAGCATATCTTAGCCGAGGAGTGCGTTATTAAGGACACTGCAAGGCTATCGATTGCGCAAGACGCAGCATTAATTCCCACAATCGTCGCTGCGATCTGGCAGGGTCGATCACGAACACGCAGTTCATGGGTGCGCAGCCAAGCAGCTAACAATTAGTGTGAGGAAGCTAAGCTTCCACTGGGCGAAGCTTGGTTTGGGCTTGGCTTCGGTAAGACAGCAAAGACTGGAGGGCGTGGCGGGGTACCTGGAAGATTCGGAGCGAGCCGACGATTGATCCGTCAGGATTACATCTACTACTCTACTAGGTATGTTGATGATGGTTCTGCAGATGGAAAAATCTATAAGTGATGGGTATTGTCTGGTCCGTATTCCGTAGGTACAGAGAGTTCATAAGGCATATAGGAAAGGAAATTGTCAGATGCACGAAGTGGCTCGTCCCCGAGATTCGTCCTTGTACCCCTCCTGTGCCTGGCCCCTCCATCGCTGGCTCTCTGCCACGGTTTGAGGAATCCAATGCGCCTGTCAGCGTCTTTTTCTGTGCCCACGCCACACGATCGTGTCATGTCCCCCCTTCATTAGCACTGACGGCACAGTCATCTCTTGTTTTCGTCTCACTCTTGACTGTCACCTTCTTTTCCTCTCATCACCCTCGACACCTTCCTCTCCTCCCTCTTTCCCTCTTCCTGACCTGCGTTTTGCCTTGAGAACGTAGCTAACTAACTACAAACCTCTACCGATCACTATTCCAACCCAACGCACTCCACTGAGCAATGTCTTACTACAACGATCGACCCGACGGCTCCTACGGCCGGGACTCGTACAACCAACCTTCCTCTTACGGGGGTCCACCTCAAGTGCCTCATCCATGGGTTGCCGAATGGGACGACCGTGACGGCCGCTGGTTCTTCGTCAACCGCGAGACCGGAGAGCGGACTTTCCAACACCCACAGCAATCCTATGGAGGAGGCGGCTACGACGAGCGCGGCTACGGATCTGGTTACGGAGGACAGGAGCAGGAGCCGGAGAAGAAATCTCACACTGGTCGAAATGTGGCGTTGGGCGCAGCTGCGGGACTTCTCGGTGGTGCTCTCTTGATGCACGAAGGAGAGAAAGTTGGTAAGTGTCACAATCGGGCTGTTGCCCGCTCGTCTACCACTGTCTGACGTGTCACAGAGGAGAAGTGGGACGACGCCAAGTATGATGTCGAGAATGACGTGCGTGATGGGGTGCAAGATGTCGAGGAATTTCCAGAGAATGCCGCCCGCTGGACGGGGGAAAAGGTTCAGGAAGTCGAGGATATCCCTCAAGATATTGAACGCAAGTGGGACAATGCGGTGCAGGATGTTGAGGATGTGCCCGATGATGTTGCCGGCTGGGCCGGTCGAAAGGTCGGGGATGTCGAGAGTAAGTTGGGAGTCGGATCTTTGTTTCTGGGATACTGCCGAGGTTCCATCCTCAGTACAGCCATGCGTTGCTAACGATAAGGCAGGATTTGGTGACAACGTGGACAACGCCTACGACCAGGGCCGTGATGATGCCCGATACGACGACAACAATTACTAGGGTGCGTCGAGATCCTTGATGCTCCATTCTATGGGGTTCTCGGCGGCTTAGACAGCGTTCACGAAGTGGAGACAGCGTTGCAGTGGTTTATGTTTATGCTCTTCTCCGGGCATCATGGTAGTCCTGCTGAGCGATGGACTTCTCGTGGCATCATGTGGACAACTAATTGATCGCCGTGCCCAGACAATGCGATATCCACTGCCTTTTGCTGTTAGTCGGGCACTCCAGACCAAATGAGCTCGTCACTTGAACAACCTTGAGTCTAGCGATCGATCCTCTTTCCAGCATTGGCGCATGTCCCTTTATGGGTGGTTTCCCCATTTTCTCTTTTGTCCCGGGGCCTTTGTGTGTTTCACCCGGGGGTGAGGAACAAGAGCGTCCCATTGTTACACCATCTCATGCGACGGTGTGGGAGGAGTGCCTTATAAGTCTGCATGCTGTCCTCAAGACGACTCGGTTTCAGCTGTCAAAACCTTCGTCCTTCATCACCCATTCTGAGCCTTGTATCTGCCTAGGCAGTAGAACAAGGCACTGACTGCACTACACTGCCTGTGACAAGTCTCCTTGTGACGCATCACCATGAAATTCACTCTTGTTCTTTGTTCATGTCACTGTTTCTCGGAAAGACAAAGCAACTAGGAACTAACTTGCTCTATCACCACTTTGGAGGCAAGGCTGTGTTGGGCCTGTCTTGCCAAAGGCCGCTGCCGTGTGAAGATGCCCTCACGCGCTGCCCTAGCTTGTGATGCCTCAGAGCGAGAGGGAGCCATTACTTACTCTCTCCTTCCCTCTCGCTTTGTCCTTGGTTTATCGTCTTTCAGAAATACCACCATTCAGAGAGAGAACGAGTCTCACGCAACACTGAAGACAGGAAAGAACAACACCCACCCGTGGTCCTTATCCAAGTCGTGTGAGAAGAGAGAAACAACTTCACTCCCCCTTCGATCTGCTCCTTTATCCTGTCCTGCCCCAAAAGCAAAGGAAGACATGGCTGACCCAAACCAGAACCCTTCACCAGATGACAGCATACTCCCGTCCCTGCGCCGGTTCGCGTCAGCCGATGACCTTGCTGACTTTTTGCACGGGCAGGATCCAGGCGACACCTCTCTCCCAGCAGGTGAGTCAGGCGATGGTGTCGGGGAGGGTGTGATACCTCCTGCGACTGCTTCTCTTGAGGAACAACTCGTTCGCTACTTGGCAGAACAGCAAGACCTTGAAGGTGAGGACACTACTGCCAGTGCCAGTGACGGTGACGGTGACGGCGATTCCGAGTACGAGTGGTTCTCGTACCAAGTCTACTTTGCCGAGGAGGACCGCTTACTTCGTGCCGGTGGTGCTGGTGCTGGTGCCGATGCGGGTGGCACTACCAACGTCCCAGCTGGCGGTGCTCTGAACTCTCATCCCCCAATGTTTTTCGGAAGGGCTGCCAACCCTGACGATGACGATGGCAATGACGGTGATGATGATGATGACGACGACGACGACAGTGATAACCCCTACGCCGACGCGAACCAAGTCGTTTCTAACCTCAGTGACGAATCAAAGGACGACAACGACGAAGAAGAAGATATTAATGACGAAAACAACCCCCAAATAACCCCCTGGCACCCACGCCTGGTCGTTGCGCCCAGCAACCCATTCCGCCAACGCCGCCCCCGCCACCGCAGACCACCCGCCCACGTCCACGACGGCGGCCGCGCCATGCTGTTCTTTGCCCTGTACAATTTGCGCCATGCGCGGGACCGATCAGCCAGGGAGGCTGTGCAGCGGGCTGTCGCGCTTAAGAGGGAGCGGGAGCGTCAAGCGGAGCGCGAGCAAGCCGAAAGACTCGAGCGGGAGGTTCAATTGGAGAACCGCGTCTTGGGGATCGGCGGAGCCGGGAGCATCTGGGGTGGAATGCGGCTTCGGCGGGACGAGAGGGATGGGAGGCCTGTTGTCGATGATGTTGGCAGCCATGGCATTGGCATTGGCATTGGGGGTTTTCGGGGTGATGGTGTTGTTGTTGACCGCGGTAATGGTGGTGGTGGTGGTGGTGGTGGTGGTGTTGATGACAATGCCGCCGTCCCCGCCGTCGTCATGAAGGATACTTTTGATTATCGCAAGTTGGCGACGGCCGGGGCGAGGCGGGAGAGGCAGTTGATCGAGGCCGGCGAGGAGGGCCAGCGTGGGTTTGAGTGGTAAGTACCTCGTACTTCACTTGGTGAGATGTGATTCAATCGGAATTGGAAACAGAACGGATGTTGAGGAAGAGGAAACATGCACACAGAGAGACGGAGAGAGATGGAGAGGATGTAGTGTCTACTGTGTGTGTTTGTGTATGTGTATGACAGCGAGAGTCTCTCGGGATGACAACCAAAGGTACTGTAAAATAACTTGACTCTTTAGTGAATGAGTTGGTATTGAAACAACAAAGAGCCCCGTCTCCATCTACTATGTTACCTCTTGTCACCTTACTTTCCATCTGAATAACTAATAATGTGTAGATTTATACTTCCGTATTCGTACCCGTACCCGAATTCGTGCCATACCCTTTTCCGCATGGGCGGTTGTACATGGGGCTTAACCAATATTCAGGCAGTGAAATGGGATGACTATGCATTATGGCAATCTGTTCTGGACTTTTTATCCGCGCCTCCGCGAAATTCGCTGGGGCGGGCGGATTATGTACTCGTTAGAACAATGCAGTCGCGACTATGTATTTGGAGGATCTAGACCTAGACCTAGATCCAGGTGGCACGACTAATACCACTTCTTTCTGTACGTGCGTGCGTGACATGTGTTACCTTTGGTGATGGGCGGTGGCAGGATAGAAGACAAGAGGTGAGGAGCACACATGGATCATGCTCATAGCTCTGCCAGTTTCAACCACCAACTTGCTTCTAGTCCATCGCACCCCAACAACCTCGCACGCTGCTTGTACTCGTGCTTGTCCTTTGTACCAGGCTAGCAGGCTAGACAGGCTAGACAGTGTCGTTGTTGACCTTGCCAATCCCCTCTTCGTGGACAGCGACGGCCCCGACGTTTCCCCGCGCCTGGGCCTTTTCGTCGACGACTTGTTCGATCTTGAGGTGTTCACCGGCTTCGTCGAGCGTCTCGGCAACCTAGATTTTAGAGAAAAAGTGCGTTAGCATGGGTTGTCTGTACATTCAACTGGATCCGACCTTTTCGCAAAAGAAACACAAAAGACAAGATTGAGGGGAAAGAATAGTATAGTAGCGCATGAGGAGATCCTATGCTTACCTTGTCGCCAAAAATGGCCTCAATCTCTTCCAGCGTCTTGTGCCTAGTCTCCGGGTAGAACAGGACAAAAACAATCGAGAAGATGAAGCTCGAACACACAAAGATGAGGAAAAACTTCCACGAGATGGTCTCGATGGCCTCCGGGGTGAATTGCACCAGGATGATGATCAGGACGTGCTGCGTCATGTAGCTGACGGCCACGCCCACGGGGCGCACAGACGTAGGCATGATTTCGGCGGGATACTGCAATTTCATCCCCAGACATTGTCAGTACAGGTCCTAAAAACTAATGCATTCTTGGGTGGAATCAAGAAATAACAAGGCTTGGGGGGGTACGAACAGTTGCCAAAAAGGCGTTGGCAGGCCCAGCGTATCCGAGCCCGACGAAAAACATGGCCACAATGATGCCCTTGGCGAGACCGCGGTTGGTGCTTCCGCCGTTTTCGTAGATGGCCCAGGTGATGCAAGTCGTGAGGGTGCCGGCGATGATGAGAATGTACGATGTGATCTGTCCTTTGGATTAGTGGCTGACAAGTTTCAATTCCCCAAGCAAGGAAAACTGACCATGGTTGGTCGTCGTCCCATCCAGTCAAAGCAGAAAGCGGCGTATATCGCAGAGAGGGTGCCAACGGTGCCCCATACACCGGTCAGGATGAGCGACATGACGTTGCTGAATCCAACATTCGTGTAAAGAATAACCTGGTAGTTTTGGATGACGATGACACCGGAAAGCCTGTAGCGGGACAATGTATCAGTACCGCCATGTCTCCATCCGGATCGGGGTCATAAACTTACATGCACGCAATGGCGTACCAGAACACCAACAAGAATCGCTTGCGGTACGAGGGCTTTTGCCAGATCGCCTTGAGTCCCAGTCGCTCTTCCCTGTCAAGCTCGATCTGGGCCTTGATCTGGTGGAACTCGCGCATGTAAAAGGTGTCGTCGTGCGTGGTGCCGTGCATCTTCTTGAGAACCGTCAAGGCCTCGTCGTGGCGGCCCACGTAGACGAGGAAACGGGGAGACTCGGGCATCAAGAAGGAGCAGGCGAACATGAGGGTGCCGGGGATCAGCTGGCAGCCCAGTAGGAGGCGCCAAGAGACGTCGCCCTTGATAAAGTAGAATCCTAGGCCACTGATGGGAAACTCAGCATTCATTCTTCCCAGGTGGCAGAAGAGATAGACTTACACCCATTCCGTAAAACAATAAGCTCCGTTGACACTGACTCTGCGAAATTGTCAGCTCCATAACCTAGCAAGATTGACAGATTCCTCACGCATAAAGCCCGCCAATCCGGCCTCGCATCAGAGGAGGTGCAATTTCGGAACTGTAGGCAGGGCAGACGACGAAGATCAAGCCCGAGGCCATTCCGCCAATGACTCGTCCAGCCACGAAGGTGCCATAGTTGTGGGCACCTGTCTGCAAGGCCGCAGCGAGTATAGAGGCCAGACAGCCGATCTGGATGGTCCGAATGCGGCCGTATTTGTTGGGTAGATACCAATTCGAAGCCATGCCGACAACGGCGCCAGCGTAGTATGCCGATCCCATGGCGCCAATGGTGGTAGAATTCAAGTTGAAATATTCGAGGAAGGAGGTATAACCAAGGACCGATGTCGTGCAGGCTATGTCAGGTGTCAATTTGCCGCCGTCTCTACAGCGTTGAGATATGCAGTGACTCACCAGAATCATAGCCATAAAATACGGCCCCGAAGGTCACGTACAGCACGCAAAGCCAATTGTATCGATTCATGCTGGCCATGTTTGCAACAGCACTCAAGGGCCGACTTCTCAATCAGATTGGACAAGGGAAGAGAGCTTACGGTAGTTGAGCTCTGGAGAAGCCCAAGGATGGGGCGTGATTTATGTATATAGAAAATACGAGCCAGGGTAATCATCGGGCTCAGTGCCGATCGCTATTGTCTGCCATGCGACAGTCAATCCTGAGTAGGATTTTCCTGACTACGAAGGCTTCACCAGGGATCAGGAAAGGTTAGCAAACAAGACCTGGGCTTGTTGGCGGGCAAAAGCCAGGGTTTGTGGAGTCCCCACAGAGTATCTCAGTCTTGCCTCGATCAGGACATCCTCGGAAGCATTGTCCAGTCACACGTGGGGAGTTTGTGGGCTTCTCCGCCTGTAATTCTAGGACCAGCAGAGCGGATCTGGTGAGAGTCGGCCGAATGTGGGATCTGGAGTAGCGGGAGAGCTCTAGAATAGCCCAAGATTATGCTGCCGTGTGGCGTCTGGTAACCGCATAGCTCTTAGTGTTCAAGGGGACGGGCCAGGGCAGCAGAAATTGCACAACGTTCTTGCAGGCGTGTCGGTTTTGATGATTCTCGTTAGTTCTCTGTGCACCTGCTGGCGCAACCTGCACTGTATCAGCAGAAAACACCCAAAAGAGTCCACGTTCCTAGACCCCGGGATGCTCCTCAGGTACCAGGATCTGCAACTGCATTTCTTGCACTAGATACCCTCTGGCAAGCCGGGTAGCGCCCTTGGCGCCCTTGCACTCTTACCTCGTCTAGTTCGGGGGAAGCGCATTTGTTTGACAGCCAAATGATTGGCCCCCTGGTGTGAAGGCGGCGGTGTGTTCTCCACACCTGTAGCTTTTCAAGTCCCGTTATATATCTTATAAGTCAGGATTTGATGACATGGACCGAGTCATAGAAACGAGTCTCATAATTTTCTGGACCAACAGGTGTTTCATCTGCTCCCGGAACAGGCATAACATGACGACTCGTTGGTGGTCCATTGCTTGTAAAACTTTCACATTGAGCCTTTTCCCCGTGGGATGTTCCCCGGCTTCTTCGCTGCCCCATTGTATCACTCATACCTATTTCTCGGTGGCGAATCGTCAATCCCGTGGGGTTGTTGCGGGGTTTGCTCACAGTGTCTCTCGTTCTAGCTCTATGGGGAACTTGGCATGTTTTCTCTGGGGTGTCATTTCTAACGAGCATCACCACGAGCATAACAGGAATGTCGAGCAGAGCAAGAATTCCTGAAGTCACGTAAGGGATCTCGTTGACGAATGATGGGAGGTGAGATGAGAGGAAAATTACTAGGTAGCTCTCATATACGCTGGCTTGGCACGCCATTCTCGATGAGGCTGTTTATAAACCGATAAACCCTGTTCGCTCACAGCTTCGACTGCCCGTGAGGCCTGATCACGAATCCAACACGGGGAAAGTGGATTCTCACCTCCCCCACAGCTGGACCAGTACCCTCGCTTGTCTTTTGAGGCGTGATGACCACTTCTTCCGGCGTGAGGGCCACTATTGTCCCAATGGTCGGACTATCCCTTCCAGTATCGTCAGGAGCAATCGTCACTTCCGCACCGACTGCGAGACCATTGCGTCCGTCAAGGTCGCGATGCGGAGGAGCTGGGGTCGCCAATAGAGGGACTGGGTCCAACAGCGGCGTCTGTTTCAGTTGCTGCAGCATTTGTTCCACACCCTGTGTGTTCTCCTTCTCGAGCTTTGATTCCACACTCGGCAGCCCTTTAACGTATGTTTTGAAGCGCTCGAACCAAGAAAATAACCCGGGATACCGGTCTTTGTTGAACACGGCTCCCATGCCCTCCCCGTCCCCATCACTCGTCCCTCCACCTGTCAGGTTATCGATCCCTTCTCCACGGCTGATCTTCTCGCCCCAGTCGAGCTGGTACCACAGTGCCAGGTCCGCGACACTTGGCAGGTCGGTTCCGAAGAGCCACGACTTGGTCTGATCGCCCGAGAGCAGCGGTTCCAACAAGCTCAACTGCAGATCTAAGCCGCTGAGATTTTCGGGAACTTTCCTCGCCAGTTTCTCCGCGTCGAGTTTGTGCCCGATCAGATTCGAGCGGTCGGTTCCAAAGTGCGTACGCCATACACTCGCTGGGATAAGCCCCGTGGTTACGCGGAAAAAGGGGCGGTCGGTCCAGTATGAGGCAAAGCCGCGGAGCAGTGGGCGAAAGGAGGCTGCAGAAGATGGGTAAAGGGTGCCGTAGCCGTTTGCGGGGGGGAACTGACTCTCGAGAACTTCGAGGATCAAGGAGGTGTCGATATAGATCTGTCACATCAAGGTTTGCATTCAGCTTGAACGTGGAATTGTGGCAACACAGGAGTATAGTGCCGAAGAGGTCGGACTGAGCCAAGAGGCAGACTTGCTTACCTCGCGCCCAATGGCCAGAACCGGGATCTTCCTGTAGGTCACATTGAAATTATCCTTCAAGATTGGCCGTGGCATCATCGAGGGCACAACAACGAAAGCTGTCCAAGCAAACACCATAGCGTCAGCCCAGGACAAAGATTACGGAACAATCTCGGCAGGTAAAGCCTTCTCTGTGGGTTACGGCTCTGGTATATTCAACATACTGTATGGTATCTGTTTCAACTTGAGGGCCAGCTTCACCTTTGTGGTGAACGGCGACGCTGGATTGACAGTACGTTAGCTTGACATTTCTTTACTCTAGAGGTAGGAACGGGCTGTATCTCACAGTCATAGCCGAAGAGGACCACAGGGGCCTGGGGTGTTGAGCCATCTCCGGTTCCCATGATTGTAGCTCTCAGACAGTTCTAGTCAACTAGGAAATTGGTGACCAGAAAGATGGCAAAAGGATGAGAAAGTTCAAACTCGACTCTTCTATTCTGCAACGATTCCGGTTAATCATCAAAGGGCGTGCTGGTACCTGACATGAGTAAACACCTCTTTGCGTACATGTACAAGGTACGCGTCCGCGAATCGTAGCAGGAAGAGCTGAAGTCAAAAGTCGGATGAATGGGTGGTTGTTGGTACTTGAGCCTCGGTTCGGTCAGAACTCGTCATTTGATTTGACGAGGCTGGCTCAGCCTTGTTCAGCCTCGTGCTCCTATACAAGTTGTATCTTGGTTGCATTATTCAACAGAGGCACTCGGTACAAAGCATAAGGCTTGACCCGCATGTCGATGCCACCTTGGCACGATTCCCCTCTCCAAAGCCGATTCTCCGTAAAGTACAAATAGTTCCCGGCCACAGAAAAGGTGTCCGTCCAGCCGATCCGCGGATCTCTCACATAGGTCTGGACTGTCCCATTTTGATGGTTAAAAGTAGGCACACTATACAAATGACGCTCCGCAACCACTCAAAAATACAAGACATCCTCGTAGTTGGAAAGAGTGATTCCGTCTGCACCAAATACAACCCCGGAAATAGGCATCCCGCTACCTGCATTCATATATACAGAGTCGCCCCAAACACTGGCGTAGAAGCCTGGCTCAGGACGGACCTGCGGAATGTTTTCCAGATAACGCCATGATTCGCCAGTCCCTAGATCCACCACGATGATTCCATTCCGCACTTTGCTAGAAGAATCCGTAATGTAGGCGATACCTTGGCCCGAGGTCGTAAGAGAAGAACGCAAGTCAAATCGAACGTCGTAAAGGTAGGAGTCGGGATAAGCCACCGTCGGCGGGAAAAGAATGCTCTGGAAAACGGTAGTTTTTGTCAAGCCAACGCCCACCAGTTTAGGACCACCAAGGTTAGAGGTGGTTAGTGTGCCGTTGCTGAGGAGGGCTCGGCCAGTGTCCAATATCCACAAACGATCTTTGGGGTCGACAACCACACTTTGGACAGACATCAGATAGTCCGAAAGACCTGTTGTGGTGGGCGGATTGGTTGAATAGTTGACTGCTCCTCCTGAGGGAGAATTTACCTGTGCACTGGGAAAAGGGATTTCGGTGTTGTTCGATCCAAGCTCGGCGACCTGGTATCTCGTATTGTAGTCAAGCCCCAAAGGATAGCAGGAAAACATGCGTCCAGAGGCAGAGACAGCTACCCCTAGAGGCAGATGTCGGTTGAAGTTACCTCAGTCGAAAAGAGGCAGGTCTCGTACCTGTCGGCCATTCGTCAAAATAGAGGCGCATCAACTCAAGTGGCGGACCCACGCTCACTGGATTGCGAGCAGGGATTTGAGCCGTAACAGCACCCAAGGACGCATAGAAGAGGACATTTGTGACGTTCAATTTCATTTCGATAGAGTTGTAACCTGGTGAAGAGATTGACCGTCAAAGGCAGCGAGCCAAGAGGCCAGGTGAACGTGGTCGAAACTGCCTGCAGCAAGCTATATAGCTGTCTCCGGATCTGCCAAAGCTTGTCATCTAGTGGACCTTTGTGCATGGGTGACGAAATCATAGCGGAAACTGTATCCGCGGTTTGATGACCATGGCAAATCCATATGGTACAATTGGTCGACATGAGATCGAGAAGATGGAGTCGAGAATGAGCAAATTCGTGCTTGGTGTATCCCTCGGCCGCAGCACTCAGCTCATGAGATATGGCGTGTTGCATTGAGTATCAGGTCAACTGATCGACGTCATCGTGACGACCGAGACTTCGGCAAGTGCGACGAGGCTGAAGGATAGCCCTACAGCATTTGTGCGAGTCTATGGTGCTGTGCGTCTGTTCAGAGTAGGCGAAGTCCACAACAGTCAATGGACACTGGTCGCACCGTTGCTTGTCTTTCCCACCAGAGCATTGATAATGCTTCCACAAATCGTTTGTCTGACGCGCTCCAGCTGTCCAACCCCAAGTCCAGCATGTCTTCGTGATTGATCTCGATATTGGCCTCCGCGGCGTGTTCGGCCAACAAAGGCTGGCTATCTTGCTGGCCCATCTGACCATTGGAGTTTGCATCGGTGTCATCATCATCATTGTCGTGGTACCTGCCCTCAGCCTCCGCACTGCCGTCTACCCTTGAAATGGCAGCTGTGACAGTTTGAAAGATGGTCGCGGTCAGGCGGTGGAAGTATGCAACCACCGCAACTTCACGGCTCTGCTCCTCCTCGTCTTCACCATATAGCAGCGTCGAGTCTCGTTCGATCTCATGTTCTTCTCCCTCGGCAAACCCTTCACGGCGGTCTCCAGCAGAAGCCCACCAAACGAAAGAGGTGTATGCCATTCGAGACCAAGATGGAGGTTCCACCACTAACTTGTTGGTCGAGTTTGAGGATGAAAGTGAAGAAACAGATGAGGCTTCATCATCAGTAACAGCCGTCTCACTGGGTTCTAGCCTCCGGAGACCACGCATGAGGTTTGCAAACCGACGAAAGTCTCGTTGGGTAGCTTTGATGGAAACTTTGGGGAAAGCCTTGGTCAATTCTGGGCTTGAAACAATAATTCGCGGAAACACTTTTCCTGAGGCAGCCTGTAAGCCCGCTTTAGGCATGAGTACAAGGACATCATAGAGGTCGGGTTTTGAGGTGAGCACATCATCCGTCGTGCAAGCGATAAAACCGTGGTTGCTTCCGGCGGCTCGAGCCTGCTCGAGCTGGGGAATATCCATTACACCAACAGTGAACAGCGCACGCAAGCGAGCAGTAGGGGGATCGGCTTCATGCGGCACTAGCGATTTTGAGACAGACGAAAGAATAGACAGGTTATATACTTCCATGCAGTCAGTGTCTGACAACTTGGCAGGGTAATTTCATGCTCACCAAGATTGCAACAGAACTCAACAGGGGCATCTGTGACAATCAAGATGCGTCTGCGAAGTAGGGCTGCTCGATAAAGTGGAAATATCAGGGGTCCAAACAGCTTGATAGAATCCACCAGTGTCAACGCAGGATGATGAGGCGTCAACGCATGATGTGGCTGGATAAAGGTTGTCGCCGCGGACATTGTCCTTGACTTCTGGTACCCATTGGGCCTGCGGGTTGGGTCCTCTTCTCCAGACTCAAGAGGCGTTTGCGGCGCTGCTTCCTCAGGCCGCAGCTTGTATTTCTCCCAATACTCTTCGAGAGCAGTAACACTCCCCGGGTTGTCGATTTGTGCACTACCCTTGTCAACAGATGCAGCCAAGAGCATTGTACCGCAATATCCTACCTTGAGAGCTCCACCAGAGACTCTGCATGGCGCCAGATCCGGCCCATGCGACCGTGTTCTAATGGTACCAGTGCACCAACCGCCAACATCCGGGCAGCACGGTCTGCCTGCTCATCTGCCTTGTTGATGAAGGCGCTAAGTCCAGCATAATCATCGTGGATAAAGTATCTTCCCAACCATTCAGTAATTTTGACCAGCTCTTGAGTATATCACTCACACCAGATCCTGTTCGACGTTGTGCAGACCGGACGGTAGGGACTTGAACTCGACAACACCCTCGACGGGGACTGTAGTGGCTGGTCAGTGTGGGCGCTAGAATTGAATTGAACGGGGATGTTTACCGTCGTCAACAGATCTATGCCATCCTAGGGTGTATCTGCAGGAGTGTTAGCATGCGCCAAAGACTAGAGAGGGCGCATAGCCATACCCTTTGCGATGGTCAAAGTTGACCAAGAAGAGGGCCAAGATGGGAGGAGTCGGAGGTTCATTCGACGTGTCAATCCTCAAGGAGTTCGAGGCATGGTCCGCCATTCATGAAGGCGCTCTTGCATAACGACAACAGAGATGCTCGTGCTTCTGAACATCGGTGGGTATATGGGGGTCGCAATTGAAGTGGTACGGGTAAATCGCCAATGCGAGTAGCGTGGCTCCAAAATCAAATGTCAAATGACGTGGGTTTGAGACAAATCAAATGACAGAGCCTTACACTCCACCACTCCAGACAGCACTCCGTCTACCATGTAAATTAGATTCGTCCAACACAGAACCCGATTTCAATGACGTGAGACGTTGAATGTTCCAGTACAACTAAGCGAAAGAGCATTATCGCCGCCACGGTGAGTAGAAGACCGGCCTAAAAAGCGAACTCCAGTGCGATGCTAGCGACTTGCTGCAAAAAACACTTCATGCCTTGCTGTATTACTCTACCAGAGGCACTACCATCCTCCATGATCAACGAAACCAAAGGCTGTGACTGAATGATTGTTTCTACACCATCCTGTGCTGTCCCCTTTTCGTCATATGTGTGGAATGAAATCCGTCCATTGTACGTTGAGGTATGCTGTCCCTGGCACGTTTCTCAACTCTGCAAACGCCTCTGCAATTAGATAGAATCGGGCGACCCCATATATGATCGCCAATGGCGTTATCGTTGCAAACTCCCAGGGCACCGGCAATTGCTCAGACTTTCTCTTCATTGTAGCCGATCGTCGAGCTAGATGAATCTTGTGTTCTGCCAACGCTTTTCGGTTGAAGACGAATAGATATATCGTCCTCCAACGGCCCAGGCGTGTCCAGGACGCTGCGGTCTCAAAGATCCAGAATGCAGCAGTAATACCGAAGAGGAGAAGCGAGCAGATATGCCAGAGCAGGCGCTCTATGCGGCTTGGAAATTCAAAGCTCCAGCCAGCTACGTGAATGGCAGTGAAAAGCAACGTAGCAAAGCATAGAAAGTATTCTTGTATACCATATGGGTTGGTCGGAAACCTGTCGTTGGGAATCCGTTGGATCGGCCTCTCTGGAGGAATGACTGGCATCTTCATAAAAGGTTGCACGTTGACGGAATACCCAGGGCCGTTTTCGTCAATAAAATCCAGCGGTGTCAAGCTCCAGTCGCGGTTGAGCGTGATCTCGGCAAGGGAGTGGGATGAGTGGATGTGGATGGGCGTCTGGACATCTGCTGGTTTGTGAAGCCAGAAACAAGATGTCATAAGCGAGCAGACAACAATCGCAAGTGCGTTGAGCTCCAAGGTTGTGATCGCCAGACCTTGAATAGCACGAGCGATGCATTGGATGATCAGATAGGAAATTTGAAATGCGGTAACAACTTTGGTAAATGTGTCCTGCTTAGACTTGTCCCAAATTTCTTTGCGGGTAATGGCGGGATATTCGACAAATTTATTGACAACAAGCCAGTGAAGCTGAGTTGCGTTGATTGGGAAAGGTTCGCCATCGCGGGCATGAAATACGAAGCCTCCCATATCGGCAAAGAACGCCTGCCGCATGTGCCAGTCCTTGTAATTGTACGCCTTGAAGGACACAACGGATTGTTTCGCTCGGCTCCATTGACCCGCAGCATATGTGAGAGGGAACTCAGGGCCCAGAATACCAAGGGCCATCCATAACAGGCGGCGGCGGAAACGAGTGGAGAAGCTGTCCTTGGGAGCAGGCACATTGAGACACAACATGCTATACGTGCTGATAAATATCGTCACAATCGATGTCCAGAGAATATCAAAGGTGCCCCGATAGTCGGGCTGGTTCACCCAGTGTCTGATTCTCGTCGATGACGAGAATGTGCTTTGCAAATTGGCGTCTGGAGCACAAGTAGAAGGATCTGGTCCTGTCGCGTTCGATTTGGTTTCTTGACTCTGGCATATAATGGGAAATAGTGATAGGCCCAAGAGAAGTTGAGTCTGCCATTTTCTCGCCCTCTGAGTCCCATGGTATCTCGCGGTGGGAACAATGCTGCGCATGAGTGGCTGTGGAGAGTCGGGGAAGATTCGCTCGATGCTGATACTCAGTACTTGTACCAGGATCCAATGCACGATGCTGCTTCACAGCTGTTGGGTGGTGGATGGGGAGACAATGGAAAAGACTTGGTGCTTGCGGTTCCATCTTAAAGACGAGGAGACTGGGTGAAGCGCCGTCCAGCGTCGATTGCTGCCGCTATCTTTGACCCAAAGCTGAGACAGGCCGTTCGTTTTTTAGAACGTGCATAGCTGCAGCATCGACCAGGATTGAAGTCCAGCCCCTGAGGAACACATTCAAGTTAGTCCATAAAAGTATCATGCTGCATCAAGTTCATGCTGACAGTCCACCCGCGATAACAGTCGTGGGTGGTGGATTCTACACAGAATCTTCAATGTCGAGTCAAGCACATCGTCAACACCCTGACGATTAGCGACGGTTCGGGACGTGCCATTCTTCGTTAGGAATTCGAGTCCCAGGCCACAACCTGCAGCGAAAGTCTAGACATGAGACGCTCCCCGGTCCATGGTGGAGATTGATGTTTCAGAAGCCGAATGCTATTCGTATAACTCTGTACATAGGTCTAGGCACCGTAGTTGCGGCGGTGTTGGGGCCTTTTTGCTAAGCGCCTGGCTGTGGTATCTGGAGTGGTGAAGGACGAATCGAAACACGAGATGAGGGATTCGCGCGTACTTATCAGCGGTCGAAACAAACCTCTTACAGGGAGTGATGGTGGACTGAACACTCCATATCTTGTCACTCCTCCCTGTCTGTTGTAGTGCGAGAAGTTTATGGCCGCCATCGCGCAGCACCAAGAAGTTTCCCTCCCAAGTTCCCGAGTTGTTGTTGCGCAGCTGCGATGATGACATTTTTCTCGGCGATCCTTCGACCTCTCCTCATCGGTGTCACAGCCAGCGTCGGCATCTATCTCGCCTTCCTGAGTCTCCTCACCGTCCCTTCGCTTCAGGATCATGTTATCTACCTGCACCGTGTGACGCTGACCTGGTTCCAAGATGTCAACGTACCCGAGCATTGGGGTTTTCTCCGGAACCAGGTCACCCCCTTCCTCCTTCGAACGCCAGACGGCGAAACACTACATGCGTGGCACGTCCTGCCTCTCGAGACATATCGAAAAAATGAAAAGGCGCTGAGAGAAGAGCCGACAGGGCTGTGCCACAATATCAAAGAGAGATTGGGATTCAAACTACTAAGAGATGATCCGACTGCTAGGGTGGTCATATATCTACATGGAGCAGCTGGAACACTGGGATCAGGCTGGCGACCACAGAGCTATCGTGCTCTCTCTGCCGCTGCGCCCAATGTCCACATCCTCGCCATTGACTACCGCGGGTTCGGCTCGAGCACTGGGTGGCCGTCAGAAGCTGGTCTTCTAACCGACGCACTTACATTGACAGATTTCGCGATGAAAACTGCTGGCATCCCGCCCGAGCGAATCGTCGTTTTCGGACAGTCGCTAGGCACGGCAGTTAGCATATCTCTCACCCACTATCTAGCCTTTCAATCACCTCCAACCCTTTTTGCGGGAATCGTGCTCGTAGCGCCATTTGCAAACGTCGAACTTTTGACCCAGACGTATAGCATTGCCGGCACTATCCCTCTTCTTGCGCCTGTCGCACGTTGGCCGCGAGCTCTGGCCTGGCTGAACAGTTTCATCGCTACCAAATGGCCGTCAAAGGATAAACTCGCTGAATTTATCCGTCTGTTAGAGACGACGAAGCTTTCAGAGCGGAAGACGAGCTACGACATTACCATCATCCACGCACAAGACGACTATGACGTCCCGTGGACTCACTCGGAGGTTGTGTTTTGGCATGCTATCAACGCAATCAGACCGCCCGGAACGAGCCTGAGTTTTGAGGAATTGGAGGCGGAAAAGGCCAGGCGGAAAGCTGAGCTTGGAGCTGGTGGATGGGAGGTCGAGTGGAGAGGCGAAGCTGGAGTGGTGCGAGAACAGATTGTGAAGCACGGCCTTCATGATCGGATCATGAGCTATCCAGTCGTGAGTCTCGCCGTTGCACGGGCATTCCACAGCCAGGATCTAGAATAGATGGCCACACACACATATGAATCATGCTCCTAGTTCTCACCAAACTCGAGGGTTGCTTCCGATGTGCTAGGCTCTTGACTGGCAGCGAACGAGATGGGATTCGCCACACCTTGAACCAGTGCGAGTATACGAGTATGCCATCGTGCGAACATGCTTCGTTGGAATCATTACTAAACACGACATCTTCGCCGTCCAACCATCCTCGGCGTTCGCCACTCCGCCACGCTATTCTATTTACTGATCTCTTTTTGTCCTCGACTAATCAGTCCACAGTAGATCATTCCATACCCGATCTGGTCGTTGCTCAGCTTCGTTTCCTCGTCATATGGTTCTGTACATACGTCCAAACAACTTTCCTGCTTCTCGCTTCCCACTAGATGGATAGATCAACCTGTCGTAAAAACCCCGCTGATTCAGCCAGTCTCTAGGTTTGCATCGCCCATGGTGGGCGCTGGGCTGTTGACAATATCTTACAAACCCGTTCTAGCATTGTCTGGGCACTACTGCATCTGGTCTAGTTCTATCCTGACTGTGACTGAGGCTTTCGATTCTTGTGCTTCGGGGTGAATATTGAGAGAGAATGTCATCAAACTCTGCGCTAACTTTGTGGACGACGACGGACGCTGTCATGCTCGTTGTCAAGAATTTGTCTTTGTCTTCGGGATGGGGTCGTTGGGCTTTGTCAGCCTACCATTTGGCTGAAGGAGAAGGGAGATGGCTCAGGCCATACAATCAGTCATGCAGCGGGATGTTGGAGGGAGAGAGATTGATCAGGCAGTATGCTGAACATGTGGAGGTATGTATATAAAAGGAGAGCCTAGCCAAAGCAAACCAGTCAGCACAGGCAGGGAGAGATAGTGTACATTCCAGAAAAGCCAGCAAGTTATATCCTCTCAAGACGCCATCACCACCAAACAATCAACATGGCCCAGACATTCGTCATGCGAGGAGTTGAAGGCAAGGTGAAAAAGACACCAGCGGAAATTCCCGAGCTCAAACCCAATGAGGTGCTGGTCAAGATCACCCACAGCGGTCTCTGTGGTACTGACTTGTTCTTCATCGACCCGGGCTGTGCTCTGGGTCACGAAGGGGTCGGGATTGTCGAGAAGGTGGGCGATGCGGTGACGGCTCACAAGATCGGTGATCGAGTGGGCGGAGGATATCTGAGAAGTGTATGTCCCATTTCCATCCAGTCTTGCGCAATGTTCTTGTCACAAGGAAACCCCTGCCTTGATCCTCTCTTCCTACTCTGGGCCCTTAAGACTCTTTCATCCACTTGAACGATGACCTAATCAAAGCCTCCTCTCTCTGTGTATCTAGAGCTGCGGCCAATGCAAATACTGTCTCACGGGCCACGAAACGCTGTGCTACCAGCGCGACATCTTCGGCTTCGCCAGTTTCAACAACGGCACTTTCGCCACCTACTACGTCGCCACCGAGGGGTACGTCTACGCGATTCCCGAATCGATGCCCTCGGAGATCGCGGCGCCGCTCCAGTGCGCCGGCGCGACCGTCTACTCGGCGCTCAAGACGTACTATCGACCGGGCATGCGGGTCGGGGTTCTCGGGATCGGGGGCCTGGGACACCTGGCAATCCAGTTCGCGGCGAAGCTGGGCGCGGTGACGACCGTCTTCAGCACGAGTCCCGACAAGGAGGACGAGGCGCGCGGGTTTGGTGCGTCAGAGTTTGTTGTGCTCGGGCACGAGGCGGAGGGGTTAAAGGAGCCGGTGGATTTGTTGCTCATCACTTCGCACAAGGCGCCGGATTGGTCTACGTGAGTACCTCCCCCTTTCCTGATATCACACCTTGCCGTCAGGAAAGATATCCTTTGTCCTTGATGGGCCACTCATGGCTATGGCTGTACTTGGCTGACCCTGGAGAAACCACGAATAGTTTCATGAGTGAAAAGGTCGTGGCTCGGGGAGCTTCGATCGTTGTCCTCGGCGCGATTGGCATGAGTCTGGAGTTTCCGTGAGTTTTCTTTCTCCATCTATATTCTTTCTATCCTTCAATATCCTGCCGCTCTCCTTCCCATGCCTCTGCCATCTCCATCTTAACCTCCTTCTCCATCTCCTTCATTCTTATTCTGACCATGGACCAAGATTCCTCCCATACTTCTTCAACTGCTACAACCTGGTGACCAACCTGGTCGCCTCGCGCGCCACGCACGCCGAAATGCTCGCCTTTGCAGCCCACCACGACGTCAAGCCACTAATCGAGCAGTTCGCCATGGACGAAGCCGGCGTGGCCGAGGCTGTGACGAGGTTACAGAGTGGGAAGGTCCGGTATCGGGCTGTTTTGAAGGCGTAGTTCGGGAGGAGAGGTTAAGCAACAAAAAGATATCACAAAAGAGCTAGCGATCGCCATTCTTTTCCAAAGATCCAAAGAATCCCATCTAATATAGTATTAGGACCACCCTTCCTCAAAACCCATGTCCTGTTCTGCTCTTCCCACTCGCCGATCGCCATTTGGCATTTGGCATTCATTATAATAGAATAATAAGGTAATACAACACATGCAGAATTCTCCGAGCGCCTCGCTTCGCTTCGCTTCAAAGAGGGAAATATGAATCGAGAAAAGTAACATCCAGGAGGTAGGGGAGGAAGAGAGAGAGGGAGAGGGAGAGGAAAAAGGCTGTGTTGTCAATAGATGTGATCCTCCTCTTGTTTCCATCTCCGTACTTAACTTCCGTTAACAAGAACAAAAAGAGTAAGATTATAACTCAAGAAGGGGACCCGGGATGTATGAATAAGTCCTCCTCCGTCATAAACTCAGGGTCAGCCACCAACCTCAGCCAGGCCTAGAGATAGGTATTCACTCTCTGTCTCTCTCTCTCTCTCTCTTATCACGTCGACGGACACTCCGGATTATCGCCCGGACACTCGTACGCCCCACAGTTGGTGCTGCCGCACGTCCCCTCGATGAAGACGCCGCTGTCCCACCCGGGCGCCGGCGCCGCGACGACCTCGCTCGAGTACAGGAACTGGCGGCACTCGCTTGTGCCGGCGTTGTAGGTGAAGGCGGTGCAGAAGCCGTTGTCGTCGCACTCGCGCAGGCACGACTCGTAGTCCGGCTGTGTGAGGATGTCCCAGTTGGGGTTCGAGTCGAGCGCCGTCAGCTGTTGGCCGCAGTAGACGGTCCATTGGCAGCCGCCGCAGCCGGGGCCGGGGACGATGGCTGAGGCGGTCGGGCAGGCTGTGAATCCTGTGGTAGTCGTCGTTGTGGTGGTGGTGGTGGTAGTGGTGGTGGTGGTGGTGGTTGTGGTTGGCGAGGTAGTAGTCGTTGTAGTAGTGGTTGAAGGTGTGGTAGTAGTAGTAGTTGTTGTTGTTGATGTAGTAGTGGTGGTAGTACTAGTTGTAGTTGTGGTAGATATAGTGCTTGTAGCCAGCGTCGCCGTGGTGGTAGGAGAAGCCGTTGTAGTTGTCAATATGGTACTGGCGGTGGTAGTAGAGACAGTCGTCGGTGTAGCCGTTGGAGTCTTGGTCTTCCACGTGGGCTGAACCGTAACCTAAAAGCAATGGTCAGAATACATCCCAAAGACAAGCACCAATCCATAGTCTCTACCTACCGTAATGGTTTTCGGCACCTCAATGCATGAACACGCAGTCTCCTGCTCATGTGATGGCAACCGCTCGAGCTGCTCCAGCAGCGAGTTAATCGGGTTCGGTCGTCCCCACGAACGCTTGGGAAACCAGCCGTGACCATGGCCAGACGACGCCGTTACGGTCACGGTCACCGCTGGCTCGGGAAAACGGCCGGCACAGAACTGTTCAGCTGGGCCATACCCTGCCAAATCAGCATATTGCGCATATATGCCCACCTCGCAGACCCAATCCGACCCAAACCAACCGGCCAATGCTGGGGTGGAGAGTCCAAGGGCAGCAAAACCGAGAAGCTGGCACCGCATGCTGGAGGCTCGAAGAGGAATGTCGAGAAGCTGTTGTTAGCGGGGAATGTAATAAAGTCGTCCACCTCTCATACAGATGCGTGAGGTTCTGCGGAGGTCAGATATAGCAGTCGACACGACACAAACAGGGGATCAAAGTAGGGTCAGGAACCTCCTTTACTCTTTGCCTGGCTCGTACTCGTTACAGTGTGATCAGCCATAGTGATGGTCACACTGACTATATGGCCAGAGAACCAGACGAGGGTACGCCATGGAGTATGTCCCCCAGAAACACCAGTTGGCTCGCCCTCTTTACTTACCCAAACGGGTAGGGAGACCTGAACGTGGCTTGCACCAGTGCCTGTTTTGGAAGCAATGATTGACTTGACGCATACAGTCTAGACTGAATTGGAGCTGGTCAGGGGGCCAAAGACACCAGATGCATCGTCAAATCTCGCATCGGCAGATTCCAGCTGTTCGATCCGAGTGTGTCGCAGAGAAGACGTAAACCCAGTCCTGCACTAATCCGTCGACGGATTCCAACGCAATTTTGTCTTAGTCACGTATTCGTGGTTTTGACGTCCTGTTCCAAAACATGTCGTCCGAGTAGGAGCCTCTTACCATGACTGCCGTCTGTATTCTCTCAATCTTGACATTGGTGAGGTGGCACGAAAAGGAGTGTAATATGGGATGCACACTGCCACCACCAGCATTGTACTTGATGGACTCAATTTCATCGTAGTCCCCGAAAGCTTCGTGTATCTTGTATCAATCAAGCCATGGCGTCTAAATAACCAGAGAATTGTTAGCGAGCGCTTCGTCGTGCAAAAGTCCGATGTAAAAGAGCTCCTTGTAATTCCTTGTGTCAATTGAATATTCCTCATTCTCCCAGAAGGGGCCTGATCTTTGCAATTTCATAGCGGCTTGGTCTGGAGCATTGAAGGTCCTCCGACTCCTGTAGTCAAGTCACCTGTGGGCTGTCCTGTTCCTTGAGACACCGACTGCCTTTGGCCCTCTTGAATATATATGAGATTCCACCACCTCCTATCATGTCCTGGTCAAGGGTGGCCACCTGCTCGAGACAGACATCATCAATTGCAGCCAACACTTGTGCCCTCAGCTTCTGATCTCCGTCTTCCTGGGCCAGGATTGAAGTGTCCACATGCCTGTATTGCATCAGTTGATGTTTCTCTGCCTCAAGTTCAGTCACCATGGATGGCATCTCTGCGCTTGACGTGTTTGCTGACGACAGGGCTTTTGATATATCAGCGGGGCCTTCAGGCTTCTCATCGCCGTATCCGTCTTTGTCGTTCCCACCTAATGACGGATCCTGTTGCACGCCATCATTTTCATCCTGGCCTGTTCCCTCCTGGCCCGCACCCTCACAACCACAGTCGATCAGGTCATGGGTTCGTAAACCGCTGCCCTCGTCCAAGCGAAAAAGGTCTTTCAACTCTTCTTGACTAAAACTTGACGTGCCACCCTGAGCCTTAGTCTTCGGCTCATTGAAAGCGGACGATCCCAGATGTGACCCGCCTTGCATGATGCTGTCCGCCAATGCTCGCTTGACCACCTGCCGCTGCCAGATGCGCTCTTCCAAGCCACCCTTGATCAGAAACCTGTAAATCTTACAGTGTCTCTTCTGCCCCTGTCGGTAGATGCGGGCCACTGCCTGATCGTCCGTCGCAGGGTTCCAGTCCACATCAAAGAGAACTAGACGGCTTGCCCCGATCAGATTGAGCCCGACTCCGCCTGCCTTAGCGCTCAGAAGAAACATGAAGCACTGTGGTGCTGTTGAGCGGTTAAACTTGTCCACGAGAGCCTGTCTCTTCTTAGCAGCGACTGAACCATCAAGACGGAGAAAAGACAAGTTGGAGTTTGCTGCCAGCTGCTGGATCAAGTTGAGTGTCGAGGTGTAGTTGGAAATGACCACGACCTTTTCATCGGTATTGGTGCGAATTTGCTGCAGGAGTTGATCGAGGAGACGGATCTTGCAAGACACTGAGTTCTGATACAGTCTGGATAGCCCATCGGGAAGCATTTCGTTCAACGTGACAAGCGACGACGAGGGAGTTGATTCATCATTGCCATAGTTGGGATCCATCAATGCCGGGCTGTTGCAGAGTTTCTTCAAAATGGTGATCAGCTGAAATGCCGTCTCCTGGCTGCGCAATGCACTTTTGAACATAGGTGAACGGATAACGCTCCGATATATCTTTGCCTGGGCTGGTGTCGGTTTGCAGAACAGCACATATTCCGTCTTCGGAGGTAAGAAGTCTGCTAGAATGTCCGCCGTCCTGCGTAGTATAAACGCCGACGTCGTACGAGTCAATTCTTCACTTGCATCTTGACCATGCTCAATGTCCGCCGGCAACGCATCCGGTTGACGACTCCTCATAATGGGTTTCTCAAAGTCCCGGATGAAACCCTTTTGAGATCCCAGACACCCGTCGTTCACAAAGTTGACCATGGCAAAGAACTCGCCCAGGTCGTTCTGTATTGGAGTCCCCGACAGAATGATTCTCCGCTTCGTATTCAACGACTCAATAGCTTGGGCGGCTTTGTTCTTCATGGTCTTGAGACGATGGCCCTCGTCACAGACAACAATGTCAATGGGTGGCCCTTTGGCAAGATCATCGGCTACTATCCTCAATCTTTCATAACCAATGATCATCACCTGGTAGACTTTCCCATCGAAGTTGTTCAGACGAGTCTGTTGATCTTCAAACTCAAGTACTCCAAGCCTGTCAGACCCGAGCCATTTCTGGAATTCTCGTTTCCAATTCCGTATGAGGGTTACCGGACAGACAATGAGAGCCTTTCTTATTACCGGTGGTTCTCGGAAGACTGGATTTTGCCGCAGCAATGTCCACAAGAGAGCGATTGTGGTCAGAGTCTTGCCGAGTCCCATGTCGTCTGCCAGGATGCATCCTTGACCATCAGGATTACGCAGCCCCATGACGCATTCGTAGAGGAACTTCACTCCTTCTTGTTGATGTGGTCGCAACTTCTTGCCAATTAGGGGGTCTAACACCACGTCCACGACTTGTCTCCCTCCAGGTAGACTTTTGGGTCTCCTGAAGACAATTGCTCCATCCGCATTGGGATCGTGCCGTGGTCTCGGCGATTCACCTGAGCCTTGTGGGATTATCCTCGACTCCTTCAGTGGTTGTTTGAACCCGCTGGCACGACTGAGTGGTGGAGGACGTTGGTTCTGGACCCGAGCCTTCTCTTTCTGTATTTGAGCTTTCATTTGACTCTGTATGCTTAACTTTGCCTGCGGAACCTCAGAGGGTTTCGTTGGCAGAGACGGGGGTGCGGCCTTGTGTTCGACGTCCGTAGGCTTGGGCTTGGAGCCGATCGCTTGGAGGTAGGCATTCTTGCTGATTTGCGAATCGACTTCGACTTCCTTTCCGCTAATGGTCAGGTTCAAGCCGGGCTGTAGGGGTAAAGCGATGGCAGTGCGGCCAATGATCCTTCCCGACTTTGCATAGAGTGTTGCCTGGCCATCTTTTACGGCGAGGACCCCATCATCCGTCCAAGTCTTGTTCTTTTTGTTCGTGGGGATACGCCTGGAGTAGTCATGAGTGAACGGTGTCTGCGAGGTCTATAGGTCACGTACCAGAGAATCGAGAAATAGCTCTCGGGCCCTTCTGATTCATTGCCATCCAGCTCCAGAGCAGGACTTGGAGGGTTGGAGATCAACTTGAGGGGTGGTCTTGCGCCCTCATCGGATGATGTCTTCGCCGTTTCAGTACGAACGTCGGAAGTGAGCTTTCTTCGCTTGGCTGGTGGTATCCCCTGGTCGAGAGCTTCGCTGTCAGCGGGTTTGCGGATAGTGAGAGGCTTGAAAGGCTTAGAAAACATCGTTTGTCACTCTGTGTATAGTGGCACTGTCAAAAAAAGTCCACCAAGCCACAAGAAGAGATATACGGCACGCGTAGCGCGTGCCACGCGTGTTCACGCGCTTCCACGTGAATGATGACGTCGATGTCTCAAGCTAGCAAGTCTACACGGAACTTTATCTGTGAGCTTAAATTCGAGCTTAATCATGTTCGCCCTTAAGTTTATCATCTCAATAGGCACGGGAAAGTAAACAGTTCGTGTCATCTTTGATCAACATTGCTTATCGTGTATCTATGTTGCGTTAAACCTGGGTAGCCTCATTATAGAATTATGGAAGAAGTGAAAATGCGAAATCAGAGTCGACCACCCATTCCTCCTTCCTCGCTCCATCCCCTAGGAAACACCTTGCTGCCGACGTTAGAAGTCAATGAAAAGGACAAAAGGAAAATGGTCGGGTGTGACGGTCGTCTAGATCGGGGTGCTGCTTGATGCGCCGGTGCTGCTGGTAGTGCTCGTTGCGTCCCCGTTCGAGGTCGTGGAGGTCATTGAGGTTGTCGAGGTCATCTCCGAGGTTGTTGAGGTCGTCTCCGAGGTCATGGAGGTTGTGGAGCTGGTCGAGCTAGTCGAGCTTGACGATTCGGTAGTAGACATTGTAGAGGATGATGATGTGCTGGTAGGTTCCACTGGATCAATCAAGCTCGACGAAGTAGTAGTCATTGTCGAAGTGGTGGTCGGCGTCTCAGAAGTAGTAGTCATGTCAGAAGTTGTGGTCGTCATCTCAGAAGTAGTAGTCATTGATGAAGTCGTGGTCGTCATCTCAGAAGTAGTCGTAGATGTACTGTCAGCCGATGTGGTCGAGGTTGTGGGTTCAATAGGGCCAATCAATGAGCTACTTGTCATGGAGCTTGTGCTGCTAGAAGATGTGCTGAAAGGCGGGATATCATCAAAGCTCGTGGTTGTGCTCATTGTGGATGTCGAGCTCGTGCTGCTGGAAGTTGAGCTTGTGCTGCTGGAACTCGTGGTTGGAGGTTCGACGGGGCCAATAACTGAGCTACTCGTCATAGAGCTTGTACTGCTGGAAGAGGTAGTGAAAGGCGGGAAATCATCAGAGGTGGTAGTCGTGCTCATTGTGGATGTCGAGCTCGTGGTACTGGAAGTCGTGGTTGGGGGCTCAACTGGACCGACCGCGGAGCTACTCGACATAGAGCTCGTGCTGGTAGAAGACGTGGTGAAAGTCGGAATATCATCAAAGCTCGTGGTCGTGCTCATTGTGGATGTTGAGCTGCTTGTAGTCGTGGACAGAGTCGACGTGCTCGAGCTGCTTGATGAAGTGGAGAAGGGATCCACCGCAGATGAGGCGGAGCTAGACGAAGTAGAGGTGGAGCTGGTTGTGCTCGACTCACTCATAGAAGACGTGCTTGACTCACTGGTCGTCGAGGTAGAGGACGAAGAGGTCGTGGAACTAGACGAAGTGGACATGGAGGTTGAGGATGAGGATGATGAGGTGGAAGTGTCATCCACCACTGAAGAGGCGGTGGTGGTGGTGGTCATGGTCGAGGAAGTGGAGCTGGAGGATGTGGTGCTGGACATACTGCTGGTGGTTGAAGTTGTGCCAGGGTTGATGCTCGTGTCGGTGAGCCTAACAGGGAAACAGTCATTAGGGAGAATAAAATCCCAATAAGCGAAGACCGTGGCGTTGGTGAAGACGCAGAATTGGGCAGTTCCGAAGTCAATGTCACCGGAGATGGCGTTGATTTCCCATCCGGAATAGACTCCTGGAGCATAGGTGCCATCAGTGCTGGACTTGCGAAGTGGTTCCGTCATTGTGTCGCTGTCAAAGCCCATGAAGCCAGACTGCCCACTGAACCCGAGGATCTGGTTTTGCTCATCGTACACCAAAGCCCAGGCGTCGTCCATGTCAGTGACAGCAATAGCAACAGTGCCCGCGAAGCCGAGGTAGCTTGTAAGTGTTTGGCGCCTCATCTTCGACCCGAGACCCCCATTAAGAGACACCAAGAAGCTTCCGTCACCCATTACCCGGTCAGGAGGTGTATCTGGAGTGACCGTCGCAGAGGTCGTCGCAGAGGTTGTGGTAGAGCTCGTGGTCATCGATGATGTCGTCGAATCTGTAGTGCTGGTGCTAGAAGAGTCTGACGTCGTTGATGTTGACATTGAAGTGGACGACGAAGAGGTGGTAGTGCTGTCTCCAATTGGTCCAACTGCTGATGATAGCGAAGAGCTGGTGGTCGACGATGTCATCGGTGTAGAAGAAGTCGTGCTCGAGCTGTAGGTGAGGGCTGGGGACGACGTTTTTGTGGTCGAAGTTGGATTCAAGGTAGGCGATACTGTGACTGTAACAGTGTGGACACCTCCATTGCCACCTTGGCCGGGCTGGAGAAAACCAGGGAGCCACCCGTTCCAGCTTGGCGTTTCCTGAGGGCCGACTTGATAACCACCGCCTTGAGAGCCGCCCTGCTGAGAGCCACCCTGCTGAGAGCCACCCTGATAGCCACCTCCTTGCGAGCCTCCGTGTTGAGAACCACCTTGGGAGCCACCTTGGGAGCCACCCTGGGAGCCACCATGTTGAGAGCCGCCTTGCTGCGAACCACCTTGGGAGCCACCATGTTGGGAGCCGCCTTGCTGAGAACCGCCTTGAGATCCACCCTGAGGCCCAACTTGATAGTAGCTGCCACCCTGAGAGCCACCTTGCTCAGAGCCACCGTGTTGAGAGCCACCTTGAGGCCCGACTTGATAGCTACCGCCCTGAGATCCGCCCTGAGATCCGCCCTGAGAGCTACCGTGTTGAGAACCGCTTTGCTCAGAGCCGCCCTGAGAACCACCGTGAGGCCCGAATTGCGGGGGACCGTGCCAGCCGCCCAGTCGTCCTGGCCCATGTGACCCGTGACGCCCTCCAAACCCGCCGAACCAACCTTTGGCAGCCGGTTTGGTAGGTTCGCTCACAGCCTCCCAGGCTTGACTGGCCCCATCACAGGGACCGAAGCCGGTAGGGTAGGCGCAGAAGGCGATGGTCCGAGTAGATGTCACCCTGACCGTCACATCGGGAGTGTTCTTGAACGCAGCGGCAACGCCAAGAGAGGCGAGAAGAAGAGTTGAAGTCAACATGTTTGCGGTAAAGGAGTGACTAGAAATCACGAAAAAAGGAATGGACGGCACTTGGTGCCAAAGAAATGTCACACGGAAGGGGAGAGAGAGTGTGTGTGGAAGATGATGAATGAAGAGAACTGAGGAGCGACATTGGCATCAAGATATATAGAAAGGTCAGACTCACCCAGTTAGGAGGTATACCTACCATCGCGGGCCAGGAGATTCCTGTCTCCAAAGTCTCAGTTGGTGGAATTTCGGCACAAAGCCTCAATCACCTTGCATGCAATTTTCGATCCCGATATCAACATCGTAAAGATGGACTGGATGTTAGTGGCTAACGTTAAACTGCCTTTCCAGCCTGTAGTGATAGGTGTGTTTATGCTTCTCGAACGGTCCCGGCCATTTTCAAGGTTGGGGAGACGCGAACAGGTTCTTAAAAGGGAAATTTGGCGAAGAGCCAAGCCAAGCCTTATTCAGGGGACGCGGGGACGGTACAGCCATGCTTATGCCATAAATAGTTAGTCTGGTTGCACAAAGACGGTAAGGCGCCGGCTAGGCCTGTCCGATTCAGCATAATTGTGGCGCTGGGTGGTGTGTGCCCTCTGCCTCACGCCTTTAGCGCTTCATCTTATCCGGTAGATCCCGACGATCTTTTGTGTGCTTGTTTACTTTGTGGAGGCCACTACCGACAGGTCCTTTCGTAAACAAAGTTGACCACCCTCCAACTAACTCAGCCTTCTGCTTAGATCTTGAATGCTCTTCAAATCTTTTGCCGAGATCAGAGGGAGCCAAGCCACTGGCGCTCGTGTTTGTAAGGTCTGTTCACCCGAAAGATTTGTGCCTCCATCCCATGTGCGCCAATCATACAATCACGACACGGTTATCTAACATAGTGGCGCCTCGTCGAGCACGCCAATCAGCGTATCCACACAGAGCACGATGGCAGATTCAACTCTGGGGACGGCGCCACAAGCCCTCGGGAACCACACGCCCGAGGCGATCATCCTCATAGATCTGCGACGAACCCTATGGAGATAGATCGAACAGAAGCTGGGGAGGATCGTCATATTCAAAGGGGCCATCGATACTCGTATCTACTGGAACGCGAAACGCGTGGTTATGAGGACGAACCACTTCCACTGGTCAAGCCACATGCTCCAGGGCCGACTTCCTTTCCAATGGCCCCTTAACCCCCCAACCGTATATCCACACCAGATACAACACATCAGAGTACAAGTACACGATCCGCCTTGACGAATCGATAGATTTGTAGATCGTTCAATCTAATCTGCATGCTCCCTCCAGCCCGTCCACACCATGTCAGACAAACACGCTTCCTGGTAACTGCGCTAGATAAAACGCAGCCACCATCAGGTCATCGGATAAAAGAACCGAGACAAGTAAGAACAAGCACAGGACCCAAGGCAATAACAGGCCAGAGGCCAGGAGGTTCTGAGTAACATGGGTCAACGGTAGGTGGGAGAGCGGAGAAAAGCTCTGGACAAGGTAATCTCTCAAATTGGTTGAATGCCCAGTTGTCGGACGGCCTGGAACGTCTTCACATGCTTCGGGTGTCGTGATGTCGGCCGTCTTCCTGCCCAACTCGAGCTGATTGTTCGTCGACTCGAGTTCCCCCTGTAGGATCTGCACCAGAGCCCTCAGTTCTTGGATTTCATCCATAGCCAGATCTACCCTCTTCTGCAGTACCAGCATAGGGGATTTCGCCGAATTGGGGGCTTCTGGCGGAGGGGTGCATGGAGAGAGACTGGCGCGTCGACATGGAGAGTCGGGGATATCAGATCGCAGTCTCAAGGGCGACAAAGGATGCCTTCGGGCAGTAGGGGATCTGGTGGACCAGTCTGGCCTCATACGCCACACGGAAAGTGGCGTGGTGGGCCCCGACACCACGCTCATTATATCAACCGGTGAGGTGGGCGACAGAGCCAGGGTCCTTATTTTGCGGGCGCCGAGTGGCGTGCCACAGTGAGCGATACTACTGTTCAGCGGGGTTTCGCACTCCCCTTCACATTTCCATTTGATGGTGCCAAATGTGGAGCGGAGGACCTTCATCAAGACCTCATCACTTCCCGCGGCCGTGTCAATTGACAGCGTGAGTGATGGCATAGGTGATATTGGCGGGGTCCCATGGCTCTTGAGGAGTTGTCTCAGTGCAATTTTAATGACGGGTAGAAGGTATGTCGATCCCCAATCCTCAATCGCTTCGATCCATGCCTGGAATTCCTTGAAAGCACTCGTGTCGTGAAGATTGAACCTTGAGAGTTCCGACATACAGTAGCGTCCATCAGCATCAACGTAGTGGTAGTAGACAAGAGCGATGGAATTGTCGAGGGCACATGAGAATGATATTGGTTTTTCAAAGACCGGACGAGGCTTAGTGCATTTTCTGAACAAAAGCTGCAAGGCCCTGACACAGTGGGCTCCGGCGATTGCACATTGGTTTTTGGCAGACTGGACAGCATCCTCCGACGTGGTGTTCAGTCGCTCAAAGACAAGGAAAGGGCAGTAGGTGTTTGTTCCTGGAGACACGGTGCCCGAGTCAAAATCGACAATCGTCCCCGTTGCTGATGTGCAATGAGGCAGAACCGACAATTCTCTCTCATTGAATGCCTGTGTCGTGAACCCAGTAAGGAGGCCAGGTCGAGGGACAGGCAGCTCGAAAAGACTCTCTTGAGCCTTGACGGCTCGCGGTGGAAGTGCCTCTCGATTGAGCTTTGGGGCCAGAGATCGATGGAGGTTGAGGTTGACACCCGTCGTGGGGAGGATGTTGGGAGGGAACACCATTGACGATCCAAATCCCTTGTTACTTGTGACCTGTTCCCGCCATTCTATCTCTTGATTGTCGAACCGGTCAAGCTTCTGCAGGCAAGGCCTCAACCTGTCAGAGAAGGGCCGTGACAACTCGGACAACTGGAGATTGTCGGTGAAGATGATCCGAAATGCACTGAGGACAATCGTTCGAAAGTCGGACCATCTAAGGTGACTACCGTCAATAGCTCTCAGCAGGGACACTGGCGTGTCTGGCAATGGGCTTGAGGTCTCCATGACTGAGGAGAAAGATTGACAACGACAGTCTTAGTGACAGGCCCAGGTGAAAGGTCAACAAGTCTGTCCTTGACTGGCAGGCCTATTCTGGGGATACGGTGCACGGTCGACCTGAAGGATGATGAGAACATTTCTGGGGAATCCTGCAAGGTAATATGTCAGTACCACGTGGAGGGCGCTTCCGTCTGTGACAACATGTAGGCGCCTATGCAGGAGCAAAATTGGAAGAGCAGGTATCGTTCTCAAACAGTGCTAACAGTTAGTCAGTGCCACTGACACCTCGCCGCTTGCTTGAACAATATATCTGGAAGGATACCACACCATTCCCGTCTCGCCAATGTCCATGGAGACGCGGGATACTAGAGCATTCCACAGGGGCATGAAGACGTGGCCATGGTCTTGAAGGTCACAGGGCGCGTAGGCAGCCTCTCATTGTATAGAGGGCTTTCTAAGCAGCTTATAGCCAGGAGAAATGAGATAAACAGGGACAGGAGAAGGTCGCCTGACGCTGGAGCCTCATTTGCTGAGTCGAATGGTGTATATCTTGGTGGGCGGCTAGAAAAGGGTCAGCGGCTACGCAGCTCTTCGATGCCTCCCCATTTTTGGGGGCCAGGAAATTTTTGAGGCGAGAGTCGCGAAGAGATTCTTCTATCACTGTAAGAGATATGAGTATTCCCAAGCGATGACTAGCCGATCTAGAAAGTGACAAGAATGTCACCTCATCTCTGGTGTTGATGACAAGAGGGGTGAGATTCGCACGCAAACGAGTTATCCCGATTAGAGCCTCACCCACGCATCTGGCATCTTTGCCGAGATAAATGCGTTAAACCCAATGCGGTAACATATCGACGCGGCCGCGCACAAGTCTTCGCTGCTCACTCCATCTCCACCATAAACGATTCTTGATGCTGACTCCTGAGTCTACGTGTAATATTTTAATGACGCATATCACGAAGCTTGGAGATGGGTTGCCACACCCACAATGATGTGGTCTCGACGAAGGCTTGGACTACCCAGCGAGCCAGGTGTCGAGGGCGTTTGCAGTCTGCCCATATGAAGATCCCCAACTGAAACTCTCGATCCCGTTCGTGTCAGCTTTTACTTCAATACGAGCTTACCAGTGCGATAGATTTTCTTGACACTTTTAGTGCGCTCTGACCGAGATGCGACAACTTTATGCCTCATCCGAGCAGAAGACTTGCAAGAGTGACATTTGCAAGTGCTCTGGAGAGCATGGGTACAAAAGGCCGTAATCGTCAGTCGCCAATGCGTTGGAATGCAGGACACTTCTTGATACAGTTTTCTTTCGGCTCCTCAATTGAAATCTATACCTAGCTCGTCATGGGAGACGCTGAAGATGGCAAAAGCCCTCTGCGGATAGCAATCATTGGTGGAGGTATCGGCGGACTAAGTCTTCTATTAGGGATCTTGAGACATTGTGATCGACACGTCCTCGAACCACATCTATTCGAAGCCGCCCATGCCTTCTCCGAGATTGGCGCTGGTGTTGGCTTTCTCCCCAACGCGGTGCGAGCCATGCACGCGATCGATCCCAGAATCTACGACTCCTACAGCCGAATCGCGGACAAAGCACCCTCAATAACTGTCAACGGCCGAGAGATGTCGGTATTTGCCAATGTTTATATGGGCATGGACGGAAGAGGAGGAGCCAACACGGACAAGGCCTTTGAAGGAATATGTACCATCCACAATGAGAACAAATTCCGCAATGTCCATCGGGCAGTATTCTTGGACGCTATGGTGAACCTCCTGCCTGGTGGGTTCCGAGGTGGCCTGGTCAATTTCAACAAAAGATGTGTGGATGTACAGGACGATGGGAAACGTGTCAAGGTTCTTTTCGCGGATGGTACCTCGGAAATGTTCGACGCCGTCGTTGGTTGCGACGGCGTCAAATCGCAGGTGCGGAATATCCTTCACGGCGAACAGGAAAAGTACGAACCACAATTTACAGGCAAATATGCCTATCGAGGGCTCATACCCATCGATGATGCCATCAGTGTCCTGGGGAAGGAGGTGGCAATGACCCAGGCTTTGATTTTTGGCTACGGCGGCCATCTGGTCACGTTCCCTATTGACCAGGGCAAGACGCTCAACGTTGTCGCCTTTCGAGATGCGCCGAAATGGAATCATGGCACCAACTGGGTCGTTCCCGTCACCGTTGAAGACGTCCTCGAAGATTTCAAGGGCTGGAGTAAGCCCGTGATCAAGCTGCTATCCTTGTTGAAAAAGCCTGATAAATGGGGTCTCTTCGACCTGCCTCCTGCAGCGTCCTTTGTCAGAGGAGGCAAAATCTGTCTCCTGGGTGACTGCGCTCACGCTTCCACTCCACACCTCGGTGCAGGGGCGGGTATGGCCATAGAGGATGCTGCTGTCCTCAGCCGACTTCTCGGAGAAATGCATACGCCTGAAACAGTTCACCTTGCGAGAGCTTTTGCAGCGTACGATTGGGTGCGGAGAGGGCGAGACCAACGACTTGTCGTCGCGAGCAGGAATGCCGGCATGCTTTACGAATTTGAAACGCCTGGAGTTGAAGATGATCTGGAGCGAATCCGACGTATTTTGGACAGTCAATGGGATTGGATTTGGAATTTGGACATTGGGGTTCATTGCGAAGAGGCAATCAAACTAATGCACTGCCCAGAAAGACTAGATAGTTCTTCCTAAGGCATAATGACCTTGGGGTCAGATGATGGCTGTTGCTCCAACGATTGCTCGCCATCCTCAACAAGAACTTGTAAGTTCAATACCTATCCGGCATTACTTCTTCCCACTGCCCAAATTCTCCTGGATGGACCCTGTGCAAGCCTGTCAGCATAGAAACACTGAGGTTGTCCTGTAGAAGATCTCTAAAGTGCAAATCAGGCATTCGCAAGGAAGGACAACCTACCTCCTACCACTCCTTGCTCGGTGAACTGTTTTCCAATTGCACCCTGCGCCGAGAAGGGACCTCCAACTGCCTGTTGTCGGAGAGGGAGCGTTAACAAGTCCCCAAAAGGTAGAAACTCATCTTGCTTGGATAACAGCTCGAAGTTTCCGATTCTTGCAACTGGCTCAATTCAACTCACCTCACCGACACTGCCAATGGCTCCCTCAGCTGCTTGGTGTGAGCATTGTTCTCCGTGATGTTAGGTACTCAAACTCACGTCTGAATTGTTTTCCAATTGCACCATCCTTGTCAAAAACAGGCTTCTTTTCTCCCTGCATTTGCTCGGCGGCTGACGATTGTTAACATGGTGCTCGACCTTGCACAGGATTCGACATACCTGATTGCGCAGCACCACCTACAAGTCAATTCTGATCAGCGACAAGTCTCCACAAGCAAAGTCTCTTCTCTGTCTCTCACCAACTGAGCCCTGTGGTGTGAATTGCTTTCCCACAGCACCTTCGCTACTTAGAGGACCACCAGCCTTTTCTCCCATTTGTCCGATTGCTGCCACTCTTGGTTAGCCTACACCGAAAATGACCACGTCTCATCAAGGAGACAGTCCAGGAAGAGGTCAATCATACATCCTTCAGGTTTGAATTGAGACCCAATAGAGCCCTTGTTGGCGTCAAGTGCCGATTTGTCTTGATCAGACATTCCTGCGCAATGATGAGCGAATGCCTCCGTCCAAACCTGAACACGGACTGACTTGCTAGAAATATCGAAGACGGTCTGATTTGTTGTGAGAAGATTAGTAGCTGAGCCCGCTTGGTCTGACCAACAATGCGAATCATAGTTGGAAGTAAAGGGTTGAATTAGACTTGTGGACAGTAATTCCAAAGTCGAGCAGGACAATCTTGTTTGACGTACCTGTAGAAATATCAGTTGGCAGGTCATAACATCATGGATTGAATCCCTTTTTAGCATCACGTTGACGTCAACAAAGAGCCTCATGGCACATTACCTTTTTATACAATATGGTTAGAACACAGATTGATTGTACGGCAGGCTTAGCTTCCGACGATAGGCAATGATAGGGTTGACTCAGACCACACACTGAAGGAGGGTGTCTGCAAGTATTTTGTACCATTGTCGTGTGAGTCCGATCTGCACAAGCACCCCTCCAGTACCCTCACCATTGACATCGACGTCATGACCCATGAGTCTTGACGAGTGAGGGTGATGATTCGATCTAGAACTCTTCCCCTCTCAAGGTTCGCGCTTATTGACACCAAGGAGATTTCCATCCAATCGGTGAGATATAGGTAGCTGAATGAGCACAGTTGGCTCCACTATATCAGAAGAGGAAAGCGATCAATGACGACGACAGCCAAGTGAGAAACACGAGGAGGAGCTGCGCGCGAGAGGCATGTCGTTGGATGCACAAGTATTTCGACGAGTACATCTGCGGAATTGACCAAATCTAACAAATGCATAAAAACCGACAAACATCTTAAGACTGACAAAGTCAACAAACACTGCCATCTTCAATAGTCTACACAGTGTGACCATGTCGTAGGGCTAAGTGATTGGTCGCGGAGAACTTGTCTACATTCTCAATATGGCATCTCATAGACACTATGACCGCCGTTTAACAGAATCTCTAACGGGACATTCAGCCCAAGAAAGGTCCGTGGACCACGCTTTGTATCCTTCCCACAAGTGATGATGCTCATTTCCCCTGATGTGCATGGCGGCTGCCGTCTCACAAGTCGGCGGTCCTGTCGACAATGCAGGAAGCTGCATGGCGACCTGCATCCCGTCTCTCTATCTCTCTCTCCCTCTTCTCCGCTCCTTTGCTACCTCCTTTCTGCTCAATTGCGCCTCGCCTACGAAGGTTTGGTTTCACAAGAGATCGAGGGTCTGCCTTTCGTTGGGTTTTTTTGGATCTCGATTGGAATTCCCCATTGTTAATGCCCTTGTTCAGCCCCTGGAGTGATTTGGACCTCGTTGTCATTTTACATGGAGACCGTGACTTCAGCATTTCCGTCTCTATCTGCAAATGATTGCCTAATCATAGTATCCTCCTTTTGAGACAAGGACAGTGCTCGGTCCATTGTTATCCAGTCATCGCCAAGATTCAATGCCATCTACACCGTCCTCTACCAGCCGCATCAATGCGACGGCCATCGAGAATGCATTTCCTACCCCACCGACGCGCGAAATGGCGTCAGATGGTGCATTCCAACCCAAAGGCCTCATATCGCCAGCCTCCCACAAATTTCCGCTCTTACAACGCGCTCAATCGACTCCTCCTGACCTGACGCGCCCAACGAAATTCGCGATAGTTTCAAAGAGCTCACAAGGGCAACAGTCAGATGTCGCCAGCTTGGAGCAATCATGGAGCCGACTGCATTTGTCCAAGAAGAGGAGTCAATACTACGATGATGCCTTTGCCTACCGTGAGTCAAGCAATACGGCAAAGGAGCGCGTTGCGAAAGACTGGGTGATCCTGGCCGAGATCAAGTTAAATTGCTGCGTAGGAATGGAAACCCCATTTCCGAGCCGTGACTGACTGGTTCCAGCTCGAATCCGAAAAAGAATTCCTCATCGACCTGTCTTTTCGCTTGTCTGAAATTTATCAACGTCCTGCCTCGTGCATTATGGTCATGGTATCCACTGACATCCCAATTCTGCTCAGCGGAAATTCTGAACCAGCATACCACCTCACTATCACAGCTTTACCGTCAGAAATAGCAGCCACAAAGAACAAGAGAAGTACACATTTGATTCAGGATTTTCTTCAGGACACACTTCACATCCCGCCAAAACGGGGCGTTGTGCGGTTTGATGCCGTTGCGGAAGAGAATCTGGCAACAAACGGGTTGACTGCGCTTCAAGAGATTGAGCACCTGGAAAGACAGTCCAATGACGAAGGCGGTATGATGAGGGCACTAAGTCGACAAAGAAGTCGACGAAGCAAGAAATCAGCTGCGCCAACTTTTGCAGAGAGGTTTCGTGTTGGTCTACCCTCTATCAGGTCGACCACCCCTTCGACTCAGTTCTTCAATACGGTGGAAACAACGGAGTTGAAAACGACTTTAACCAGCGGCGGTGGCCTGAAACGTGTCAAGAAGAGGCAAAGTATCTTAGGTTTCTTCAGGAAATGACCAGTACTCGGTTGGATTACATCTTATTCGACTTTGGAACCATTAACTCTGGAGACTTCACGAGTAACGCAGTAACGCGCCTGATATAAACAATGAGGAAGTGTTGGCTACGGTGCATACCATAGTACATAGAATGCATCAAGTTCTCGGTGTTCGGTTTCTTTTCTTTGCGGCGTTTATTGCATCAAATTGTTGTTTTGTGGCAGTGGTTTTTCACCTCTGCCTCACCTCACTGCAACTGCGCTATCAATTTCGTGACTGTAACTTCCCTCAAACATACATCGCCTGCCTAGAAGGAGGAACTTGTCGAATATCCTTTGACACCGTCCAAATTGCGCACAGATACTTATCAGTGGCTGGCCGCCAACGCCAGGGTATGTCAGGAATTGTACTCTCATGTCTTCCCATACCCTCGCTTACCATAATCAATAACAAACATGGACCTTAACGACCCCATCGAATACTACAGAATCCTCGGCCTATCAAAAGATGCATCACTAGAAGAGCTCGACGCACGATACTTTGAGCTCATAGAATACTGGACCACAAAAGATGGGACAAAACACAACGTCGAATCAGAGCTTGAACTGAATTTCATCGACCAAGCTTACATGGCTCTTCTGTCAAAGTTCCTGGGGGACGGAGAAGAACTCAGACAGCGGGCAACACGGACGTACACTATGAAGGATGTTTTACAAGGCCAGGACCGGATTGTAAGATCTTGCCTCGATGACGGTGACATGTGGAGCCCTCCACCTGAAAAGAGATCTCCCTCGCTTGAGTTGGAGGATATTTCCGACCGGCTCAGGCGCGAACTTTCTGAGCAAGTGCTGGAGAACGACTTGGGAATTGAACCTGGGTTTTCAATCAGTGATCTAGCAGGCGAGCTTCATCATGCACCGGACAGAGCCGTCATCGTCCGTACGTACAACGCGACTAGAGAAGCTTTGTGATCTGCACTAACGATATCCTTTGCAGATGCTGTCAATTGCCAGGGAGTCTGGGGATATGGCGTTGCGTTGTATCTCAAAGGATTGGTATGTATACCTAGCTTACCTTGACTGGCTTGTCGCTGACGCAGGCAAGTGTCCAGAGGCATTCAGGATATATGAGGCGCACTGTGAGGTTGCTAGTCGACCCTACGATCTCATTGGGACCTGCTTACTTGTTCCTCCGCAACCTTTGGACTACGAACAGGAGATCATGATAAGGCTCAAGGGCACCGACAAGACCATTCCAACAGGAGAGTCAATATTCAGACCGAGGCGTTGGATCGCTTGCCTCTTCACAAGTATTGGCTACGGGAAACGAAATATGAAAATCAACAACCCAGGAAAAGACTCTGAGATCAAAATCATCAACAACACCAGAATGGCACTCGAAGACCTCCGAGTCCAGTTGGAAGCGTTTGGTCCTTCCAATTTCAACCCTAAGACCGCTTGGAAGACCGACGGTGACAAGCCAGGTGAGATCTGGAGTCCCAAGTTCAACAGCGGCGCGTTTGGTGTGGATTGGGAGGACACTCGCATGCTGATCAGTGAGGAATTTGACGGATTTGAGCGTCCTTGGACTGTGGTGGAGAAACCCAGTAACGGCGAACATGGGTCTTCGGTGGGAGAGGACAAGAACGAATTTGCCATACGGGGAATGCAAAGCCACAGCAAAGGGGATTCATGAAGAGAATGTAACATTTGTTGAGGAGAATGGTGTGGCGTTGATGTCCAAACACAGAGCTGGGCCTGCATGTCAACCTGTGCTGAGCAAAGACAGCAAAAATGGTTTGGCTAATCGCTCAATAACAACACTCAAGTAGTGACTGGTATGCGTGGGCCTTTTGTTGTAACTCTGCAATCGATCTCTGCGCCATTCAACTGCTCTCTGCTATGTAATAATTGATACAGGTCCAAACAATCGAGGAGCAGGACGGTTTTCAGTCCCACTGCGAAAATTCTCCCAAAAACAACGACCCGCATCTCGTCCGTCTCCTTTCCTTGACTTTTCCCTAGCTATTTGACTGTGTCCCATGCCATCTTTCTAATGAACCGTCCACTGAGATGATCAACAGCATCCGAATTTCCAGTTAGCTGTTTGAAGACAAGGCCATCTTGACATTGACTGCTTCAATGATAGTGATTCTTCACCGCTTGCACGTCATTCTCGAGGAAAACCTCGATGCGGTCGTCCATCTTGGAGCTGATGTCTTCACACCACAGAGACGCCACTACTCCCGCTCCACCAAAGGCGATGGAGACGAGAGCGACGGTCCTGATGGCGATAAGCAAGCTGCTCGTGAAGGCCGCTCCGGCAGCAGTGGCGATCGCGGCTGTGATGCCTGGGACGGACATGACGGCTTGAGATCCGGCTGGCAGGGCTGAAAGGACAGCCAATCCAAGGTCCCGAGAACCTCCGGCGGCCACGACGGCCGCAACCACCTTCTTGAGGGATTCTCTCGCCAGAGTCCTGTTGATGACGGTCACATAGACGGTGGTGGCAATGCAGTTCCCACCAAATCTTCCCACACCCCTATGTAATTTTTTTTTGGTCAGCACACTGCGCACCTATTGGGATTGGGAGGAGAGTATCGAAAGAAAACACCTACGCAAGTGAACCGGCAATGCCGAGCTCGGTCTGTGGGGCTCCAAACTGACAATATGTGATTGACAGAAACTGGGCCCATGCAAAAGCGACAGAACCGAGAAAGTTGAATGCGATCAACGAAGAACGGCGGTGAGGCGACACCAGAGCCAAGAGCCCTCCGAATAGAGTCATGGTAAACACGACAGTAAATTGTTGCCATTTCCAGTGTTTGATATAGGGTCCAGCCACGCTGAGGAGGACTCCACCCGTTGCAAGTCCCAGCCCTTGTATTACAGACAGTGCCATGGCGAGACCAGAACTGGGGTCGTTCGGGGAGAAAATGGCGCCGACAATTTGGCCCCAGACGATATTGGTACCCAAGTAGTAGACAGGCACGACAAAGGCGACGATAAAAGGTGCTGTCAGTGTTTGTCCCCGATTGACCTTGAAAAGGTGCGGCGGTGTCAGTGGTTGCTTCAATGGCGCCCATGTCTCCCAACACCCAAAGGCGACGAGGGCGGCGAATCCAGAAACCAGTGGACCAATGACTTTGCCATCGGTTGAGTCGAGGTAGGAAGCGAAAACAACGCCGACGAGAATGAGGACAGCCGCAGCGCTGAACAGCAAAGACCCGACGTAGTCGAGCTCTCTGAGTGCTTGTTTGAAAGAGAGACCTCTTGGGTGGGCTGGTGGGTAGTAGAAGAGGTAGAGTACAATAGCTCCGAGACCATTGCCGATGGCAGGGATCCTCAGAAGCCAGGACCATGTGCCATTCGTGAGAGCGTGTCGGGCAGCCACCGGTACAACGATGGTAGAGACGACGACGAGGGAGTCAGCGAGGGTAACTGCTGCAGGGCGCCATTTGTTGGGTAACAACTCGGGGGCTGTAAATGTAGCCATCTGGCAGATAGCTCCGCCAAGTCCTGCGATGGCCATGCCCACAACGATTTGAACAAAGCCTTTGGCGGTTCCTGCGATAATGTACCCAACGCAAACGAAGACGTTGCCCCCGATCAGAAACCACCGTCGCCCGAACAAATCGCTGTTGGGCCCACAGACCATGAAGGACACGAGCCCGGTGATGAAGTAGACCGAGATCATCCACGTTGCCTTGTCTGTAACGCCAAATTCCTGGGCGATCTGGGACTGCGTGATCGCCAGGCCCGGCATTGGAGAATACGCGAATCCATAGCAAGCGGTGATGGTCTGACCTTCTGTTAGTATATTGCTATATTGTTTTTTGCTTTAATGCACCCAAGGGGATACATGAGAGATAGACTTACAGCGACGACAAGCCAAGTCTTAGGGGTGACAACGTCTTTCGAGGTCGATTCAGGTGATACTCTCTCCTCCTGGGAAACAGTCGACCCAACATGTGCGGCTTTCTCGTCTTCGGTGACGTTCTGCCTGAGGGAGCCATGCTCGACGGCGCCTTCCATGACAGTCATGGTTGATCGATTGATTGACTAGGGACAGAGCCTCAATTTCTTTGAATCGAGGAAGTTCTGCTCTTCCTATGGCTATGGGATGCTGTGGTATTTCTGATAAGTACTTTAAACCCTTTCGGGGGTCGTCCCAATTAGGTTAGTACATTATTGTCTGGGGGACCCCCCCGGGCCCCGGGGTTCACTGACCGTAGACCGGGGCTCGATGACCGGAGATCTACCCTCCCTGCCAAATCTACCCCGTATTCTATGCTGCCGCGAGTGCAATTTGAGGGTAATGTAAGCAATTACTCGGTATTCCGTGCCGAGACCAACAATCCGGCTCGCCGATGTGCGACCCCAGATTTTATGAGCCACAAAATACGGGGTCCGGGAAGATTCTGTGTGATGGAATTATGGGTGAAACCATGCTTGGCTATAGGCCATTTGATGAAGAGAGGCTGATGGAACGCGGTTTTAGGTGGTGGAAGGTTAGCTACGAATCGACAGATGAGATAATCGTACAAGGGGTTGTTTGTGCAGAAACTGGAGGAATTGGAAGTTGTTACTCGAGAAGATTGATGTGTGGACTACCAGTCCGACTTGGATATGTACCAGCTTTTCACTCTTTGAGCGGCTCGTGGAGCGAAACACTTTTCTCAGAAATCATCAACATTGTCCGCCTCATCTCGTCGTCCGAGTAGTCCGAGGGACTCTTGATTCTGTACCCCTTGGGTCCAGCCTCGAAACACTCCCCACTGACATCGTTGCTACCCAACATTGACTGGAATGCCCCGACGACACTCGACATTGGCGTCAACAGTCCCAAACCTTCCAGCCTGTCGGAGAATGCGTTCGTCATGGCGGTGCGCACCACCGCGGGACAGACTGCATTCATTGTGATTTGCTCCCTCGGAAGATATTTGCCAAACCCACGGACAAAGCCCACGATGCCACTGTTCCGAAAACTGATTAGCAAAGGGAGCATAGAGCCGTAGATTGGGAAGGATGATTTACTGTTTTGTAGCTGTATACATTGGCAAGGTGGCAGGTGCATACAGACCACATATCGACGAGACGCAACCGACTATCGGGGAGGTAAGTTCCCTGGTGTTAGTGCTCCTTGACTGTCTGACTGTTCACTAACAAAAGCACCCGACTTACTTTTCCCTTTGAATCCAAACTTGTTCACGTCCTGCCGTCGAAATTGCTGCAACGCCAGACTGACCGTGTACAGCACAGCTGTCAAATTGACGTCGATGACCGACAAGTCTGGCTTTTCAAAGCGCTTGAGATCCTTCCCTCTGTTTGGGAAACTTCTCCTCTCCGAAAGTCCCGCGATGGGGAACACGTAATCGATACGGCCGAATGTGTCGACGGCCTTTTCAAAGGCAGATACCTGCTCGTCCCAATTCGTCACGTCCACCTGTGCCGTCCAGGCTACTTGAGCGGTTTGGTTCAATTCGGCCGCGAAGTCGATGGCACTGTGAATATCACGATCCACAATAAAGACCTGACATCTATACCACAAAAAAAGCGTGAACTTCTGGCCAAGTGACAGTTCTGAACATAAAGGGGGTGTCGGTGTTTACCCTTCTTTGACAAGCGCAATCGTTAATGCGCGACCGATCCCGCTTGCACCTCCTGTGATGAGTGGTTAATTGATGAGCATTCTGGTTTCGAAAAAAGACATTGAGCCCGAACCAGTGACAAAGGCATAACTCCCAGCTTCAGACATATTTCGACCCTGTGCGACTGAAGTTTGTTGGATACGTCAAATTGAGACTATAGGCACTCAGCTTGAGAATGGAGAGAAATAGAGGCAAGACGTGCTGCCTGACCTTGGAGAGTTCCAGTTGCATTCCTCCGTCAATGACGTGTTTCTCTCTCCCCCCCTTTTTTTTTGGCTTTCACATGAATACAGTTAGTCAAGACTCGGTGGAGTAAAAAGCCACTAGAGCACCTTGGGCAGACCCGGTCGAATAGCTCTCCTCGGTGATGTCTTCCCGACTAGGCCGATATGTGTATCACGGCCGATTCCACCGAGAAGAGAACACCGGGCTCGGAGCTGTAATAGGCCAGATGGCTACGTCAAACCTAAAGTAACGATGCCAGGATCGATTGGCTCGACTCATTAGTAAAGGTGAGGAAAAAGGGGACCAATACGGGCAGTAAGTCAGAGGAAGTACCCTACCGGCCCGAAACCCCTGCGGCAATCTGCCCTCTGTCCACGGGGTTCGATGTCCAAGACGAAAACGGTTATTGTGATAGCTGGCATATCATTGCACGCAGACTACGTCATTCGCCATAATGTATTCGAACTTACAAAGAATGAATACCCGCCGCCGAAGCGCAAACAGCACCTACTCAAGTCTAACACAGGGATGGCTCGTCTCGAAGGAAAGGTCATCTGCATCACTGGAGCGGCGTCTGGGATCGGCTTTGCACTCGCAAAGCTGGCCGCTCAAAATGGTGCCAGACTGTCCATCTGTGACATTCAGAGAGAAATGCTAGCAAAGGCAGTCGCAGATCTCAAGTCTACTGGGGCAGATGTCCTGGGGACTGTCGTCGACGTCGCTTCTGATACACAGGTCGATAGCTGGATCGCCACCACGGTCGAACATTTCGGCAAGTTGGACGGTGCTGCCAATTTCGCAGCCATTGAACGGACACACGGCGCCTTCACCCAAATCAAAGACCTTAGCAATCAGGAATGGAACTTGGTCCTCTCTGTCAACTTGACGGGGGTCATGTACTGCATCCGTGCCCAGACAAAGGTCATGAAACGCGGAGGTTCAATTGTCAACGCGAGCAGTATCGGGGGCCTGCGAGGTAGAGAAGGTCTGGCGCCGTACTGCGTGGCCAAACACGCTGTGATAGGTCTGACGCGAACGGCGGCAAAGGAAAACGGTGCAAATGGTATTCGAGTGAATGCTGTTGCTCCGTACGTCTTCTCACAGCACAAGTTCAAGCTTTGGCTATCCTTCTCGCACCACCCTGGCTGACTACTACCAGAGGTCCTATCGAGACACCCATGTTTCAGCGGCTACGAGACACTCCTAAAGATGATCAAGAGACGAAAGTCATGACACCCAACTCGATGGCTCTTCAGAGGAACGGCCAACCGGAGGAAGTTGCAGCGTTGGCGGTTTTCCTGCTTAGCGATGATGCAAGCTTTATCACCGGCGCCGTATATCCCAGTATGCAAAACCCCAAGAACGTTCCCCTTCTGTTGAGTCTGCATGTCCTGGCTAATGATGTCTTGTCTATAGTCGATGGTGGCGCAACTGCATAAACACAAATTCAAACCCTAGTTACTCGGTACTACAAATCACTTAGCATCAGCACGGTAGATACAATGGGGAAAGTACACAGTTACGAGCATACGTATACGATACATATTCGAGTTCCATTCGGTGGTCGAACACCGATCTGCACTCTTTACACCTTATCTAACCCACCGCCTATCTGAGTGCTTACCCCACATCTATAGGGCTTACTCGGCGGTCGAATACCGGTCGTAACTCCTTGCCTACTCTGGCCAGCCTAGCTAAATACATCTATATCCACATCTATAGGTCTACCGAATACCTCGTGCTCGGTGCTCGAATACCGGTCGTGGCCCTTGGGCCTAGCCGAACCCGCAGAGCTGATTGGATATCCATCTCCGTGGGTTCTTCGATTGGCCACGAAAGTTCACGGCTGTGAATCAAAGGCTGCCACAGCGTCAGGGTTTGGTGCTGTCCTTTTTCTCCGCATTCGCGTGTACCCGCTTCACCGACCACTACCAGAATCCACATTACTCCGCATAAAATAACCAGAGCTGCACTAGGAAAAATCTGCGGAGAGACAAGGGATCAGGGTTTCAAGTCTTAGCCTGGGGTCTTGCGGCCATCCAGCTTTGGACGCACGCGTCCTGAATCAACACGGCTCTGTTTCCCCTTTCAGACGTTTCTTCAATACAAGGATAGAACTACAAGATCATACGAATCGCTCGTCTGTAGTACTTGATATTCACGATTTTATCAACCATGTCCAAAATAAAAGTACTTTTGCTTGGTGCGACGGGTGAGACGGGTGCCTCGGTACTGGAAGGACTGGCAGCAGACGACACCTTTGTGAGTTCCGACAATTCTGGTGCCAGGTCAGGACATACAAGCTAAAGATTCTGGTTTGTAGCATGTCAGCATCGCAGTTCGCCCTTCGTCGACGGACAAGCCAGCAGTTCGTGCTCTTGTGGCCCGTGGCTTCCCAGTCATTGAAGTCGATCTTAACACGAAGCTTGATCCCTCACTTCTTAAGCCATTCAACACTGTCATCAGCTGCATTGGCCCAGAGGCTCAGCAGAGTCAGTTGAATCTGGCTACGGCGGCCAAAGCTGCCGGAGTGAAACGCTTCGTCCCTTGCGCCTTTATCACCATCTGTCCTCCCGGCGGGGTCATGCAACTGCGAGACGCGAAGGAAGAAGTCTACAACCACATCTTCCGCCTTCATCTGCCATACACCATTGTTGACACGGGGTTCTGGCACCAGATCTCGTTCCCACCGCTACCCTCGGGTAGACTGGACGATATTCACTTCATGGGAGAGAACAATCTTTACGGGGATGGCAGTGCACCGAACCTCCTTACCGATCTACGTGATATTGGCCGCTTTGTTGCCCGCATCATCAAAGATCCGCGGACACTGAACAAAAAGGTCTTCACATGGTCGGACGAACTGAGCCAGAACGAGATCTATGCCGTGGCGGAGAACCTCTCTGGCGAGACAATCGACAAGAAACCAGTCTCCTTGGAGGAGATGGAGTCCATTGTCGCCAAAGCCAAGCAGGACCTCGACGCGGATCCCACGAATATAATGGCCAGGATGGCACTGTGGACCCATGAGTACAACCTCTCGAAATATTTCCGCAGAGACAACACGAGAAAGAATGCTCTTTACCTCGGATACTTGGACGCCAGAGACCTGTACCCTGACTTTCAGCCAGTTTCTTTTGTCGACTACTTCAAGGAAATCCTACAAGGGAATGGCAAAAAGCCTTACGCAGGTAGGTGGTGACGACAGGGCAAATAATGTCACTTCGGCATATCTATATAGAGTTTCTGAGTAGCCACGAATTGGTCCATCTGTCCGTGGCCGATCTCAGGCCAGGTCTGATGGTTTATATACGAATACCAGCGCGGCCCAGGAAGGCCTCTCGTGAATCCTGCTTCGCAGATTGGCTTCAAGGACCCATCAAGTTCTAGGTCTATCCAGAGAAGACGATCTTGTGAAACGCGATGCGTCATGATAATGCTATCGAACTAATACGTGAGGGCCTGTCGACTTGCAGGAATTGATAACCCGGTTCATTTCCCCTCGTTGTTCTCCAGTAGCTCAAGATATTGGCCAACAACGCTGCGTATTTGCTCCTCAATGCCCCGAAGCTTGAGATTGAACGTCTTTTCGGTCTTGGTGCTGGATATCTTTGTATGAAGTGAAGATCCCATGGCCGCCTGGGGATTGATCTTGCCTGCCTTGGCTGCCTCAGGGAACAACTTCTCGATCAGGCCAGGAACGGAGCTCCAATCAACTCCAGTGCCGCTGCCGTCTTCCTGTTGCCAGTTCAACATGTACGTGCCACTCGGAATGTCCGGGCTCAGAGCCTGTACGTGTACTTTCGCGACGTCGTCGTTGTGCACGGTGGCTCCAGGTTTCGGCCCCTCCCACCGTTTGCCCAGTGCCAGACTCAACAGTAAAGCGTTCGTGCCCGTGACCATGTCCGCCGCCGAAGTCTGCAGGTCGTCTCGTCCCATGACGTACGTCGGGCACAGATGTACGACGTCAAAACTCGGTTTTGCCTTCCCTAGCCACTCCAGAGTGCCGTTGTAGGTTGCGACCTTGGATGCGCAATACGCCTGAAGTTCGCTCCCGTATGGTCCGTTGTCCAACGAGACACGACCCTCAGAGTCAAAGACTTGGTCGCCGCCACCGGTGACGGCGAAGACTTTGAAGGGGACGACCGCGACGACCGAGGCTGTGATGACGACACGTCTCACAGTGCCTGCTTTAGCGGCCGACTCGAGCATGCCCATCGTGCCTCTGGTGGCCGGTTTGATGAAGAAATCATGATATTCCTTCTCGGTCAGCTTGCCACCCGTGGTGATACTGCTTGCGATGTGTATCACTTTGGAAACTCCATTCACGGCCTCGTCGTATGCCCCCGGCACCGTCATGTCCGGCACAATGACAAAGGACAGTTGACCGGGAGCCAGCGATGCTTCGAGTCGGGCATGATGTCTTGCGAGAGCAGACCGGATAGCGTCGAAGCGTCCCCGAGAGCGGAGTGCCAGGCGGACGCGATACCCGCTCTCAAGAGCTATCACGACAGTCCGGAAACCGATGTGGCCGGAGCCACCGGTGATTAGTATGAGTTCCTTGGACATGGATCGCCAGAACTGCAAAAAAACTGTCGAGCCAGCAAAATAGTAGTGGCGACTGTTGTTGTCTCTTGCGGGTTAACAGACGTGGCGATGTCGATAAGCGGGGTATTCGGAACAACGCTGGCCCAGATACTGACCGCAGCGTGTGAGCAAGCTCTCCTCTACAAGGAGCTGGTGTTCATTGCATAATTTCACCAAGAAAAGATAACAAAGTCATCTGGAGTCGACGCAAGTGGGTGGATATTTCGTGAGTCTTGAAATGGAAACTTCATTCGCACACAGATCCAGGCTACGGGTGTAGAGGAAACCATGAACGGACCATACGGCGCCGTACCAAAGCAATAAAGATCGGGTTGCAAATGATTGGGCGGTCGGGATTCGATTCCCTTAGAGTTGAAAATGGAGGAAATATACACTTTCGGACCAAGTGTCGTTGCCGTTTAGTGTCGGGGGAACTTGTCTTTTTCCCACATGACGAGAGTTCCCCTCAGGCGGCCCACTGACAAGAACAGACAGAGTCAGTCATTTAGAATGCTTGGAGACAAGAGAAAGTGGTAAAAGTTTGTTGAACAACACAAGACCTGAGCTATAGCACTAGGACCGCCTGGTGTATTTTGTTTCGTCCTTGGACAAGACTCAATTTGCGCAGAAAATCGAGCGCACAGGCACGTGGCCGAACAGTAGAATACATCTACTACATTGCGCGACTCAGAACACTCTCGACAGCCAATCCAGTATTCGGATACGCGCGATTCCAGGCTCCAACCCTGCATGCAAGTCCAGCACCCAGTCTATATGCACACTTGCCGGGCACTCTACATTTTCAACTTTGTTGCCTGCCTCGTTGAGCTTCTCTCCCAGCTCGACAATGTGAGACTTGAAGCATTCATCACCTCCGTATATGTTCAAGATGGACTTTGCAGGAATGCCTCTCCACCAGGCGACATCGGCGCGGAGAGGTTCCGAGTAGTTGTTGACATCTCCTGGATCGACATATGCAGGGCCGAGCAGGTGCATGCTGATGGGAGCGACGCAGTCCTTGTCTTTGTTTGCGGTCCAAGACTCGCTGTCGGTGTCAAAGCTGACCATGGGCGAGAACAGGAGGACCCCAGCAAGTGGAGCGTCCAGCTTCAACGGCTCGACCCCGTCGAATCCGTGCAACAAGATGGATAGGACCCCGAGGGCAAGATTTCCCCCTCCGGAATCTCCGCCAATGGCAACCTATATAGGGAGACTTGGTGTCAACTGTCTGGGTCAAGAAGAGTGTGTTCTTTTTGATATATGGACACGTACGTTGGATGCGTCGTAGCCTTGGCCCAAAATGAACCGTAGAGCCTCCAGCCCTTGGATGATCTGGGTAGGATATCTTACCTCCTTGGTCAGTCCTAGATAAAAATGGTCAAAATTCCCATCCATAACTACATAATTCAAATCATGGGCTTAGTAGCCATCTGCCTGCCTCACCGTACTCCAGAGCCGCAATGACAAAGTCGCTTTTCGGATTCAAAGACTTGAGGCATTCATTCCAGAAGCGAACATGACCCTTGAGCGCGGGAAAGCAGAATCCTCCACCTAAACTTTTTGTAAGCTGTTGTTTGTCCTCTTCTCTCCAAGGGCTTGGAAACCTCTTCCTCACCATGGAAATACAGAAGCACCCTCTTCGCCGGACGATGTCCAAGCCAGTGTATCCGCGCACCTCTGCCGGCTGGAATGTCTTGAATTTCATGCTCGAGATTGAGCTTCTGCGCCTCCTTTGTGATCAATTCTCCGGTAGGTAGTAGACTGGCTTTGAATTCGAAGGGTGTTTTGAATGCTTCCCGGAACGCACTGTTTCGGGCATCATGGGCGGCAGAGCGAGACATTATTGCACTGGTCGGTTCCACGACATGTGATCGAGGTCATGAGAACCTAGATCGATAAATGGATGGTTAGACTAAAAACTGGGGGGTTTCAGCACGTTGGCCTTTCTGCAAACATTATGTATGTATGCTGCGTAGCTTCAAAGGCAACGCGCCGCCGAGCATGTTCTACGTTCCAAACATTTGGCTTCTTGGTAGAGAGTCAGATGACCATAGATGATCACAGCCGTATACAGCCCAAGCTCCCAGGATCGGGCATCGTTATCCGAAGTATGGGTTCTATACGTGTCAAGGTTGGTGGATCACTCGTGGTTGACGGCGCCGGTCATCGATGCCCGGGAATCTACATACACGACTCGCAGCCTTGCGCATATGAATTGTATCAGTGCGCGACCAGTCGATCCCGTGTGCGCTTTCAGCCCATAATTACAGCTGTATGAAGCCGATCTCCAACAAGAGAATAGGCCAGGACCGTGGTTGCGTCCGGATTCAACCCCGACTAGTTCTGATCCAGCCAATGCGATCTCTTTACAGTTGAATCTTCCGTGTCCACATCGCCCAGAAAGTTTCGCCATAACTTAGTTTCGGCGAGGTTGGTCCGACCGAAGATAGCTAGATTGTCCCCGTGCCCCCTCCACGGTGGCAATTCTCGGTGGCCCACCCCTGACCTCGGTGTCTCTCCCCTCCACAAAGATTCCCCGCCTACGCCCTCCATGATGAAGTCTGGAGGTTGCTATATGGTGATAGTGTACTTATAAACAAGGGCCCCATGTTCGCGCACACTCTCCTTACTCGAAACACTTCGACTAGAGCCTCTGATAACTTAGACAGAAAACAACATGGCCGAACAAGCACCTCAAGTTAACGGCGTGCATCGCCAAGTCAATGGCCACCAAAACGGACACGAAGCATTTTTCGAGGCCATAATAGTTGGCGCTGGCTTTGCAGGTCTTCGTGAGTTGTATGAGCTGCGAAAACGTGGCGTCTCTGCTCGCGTTTTTGACGCTGCGGGTGGAGTGGGAGGTGTAAGTCTCTCTTCCTGGTCACTTTCCCTCACATTGGCTGAGATTGAACTGTCTAGACATGGTATTGGAATCGATACCCCGGTGCCCGAACCGACAGTGAAAGTTGGGTTTTCATCTTTACGTTTCTGGAGGAATTGGGCATGGAATGGTCGTGGAAAGAGCGATTCCCCCAGCAACCAGAGGTCGAGCAGTACCTGAACAAGATTGCCGACTATCTCGACCTCCGGAAAGATATCCAGTTGAACACTCGTATCGTGTCGGCTCACCGTGACGAGGTTCAAAACCGTTGGAGAATCATCACCGACAAGGGCGAAACTTATACTTGCAAATTTCTCATTACAGCTGCTGGAGTCCTGGCCACGCCACTCCGGCCACCATTTCCTGGTCTTGACTCGTTTCAAGGTGAATGGTACCAATGTGGACTATGGCCCAACAAGAAAGTCGATTTCACCGGGAAGAGGGTGGGACTCATTGGAGCAGGGGCCACGGCAGTCCAAGTTGCACCGATTGTCGCCCACAATGCGAAGAGCCTCACCATGTTCCAGAGGACACCGAACTACGTGGTTCCAGCTCGTAACTACCCAATCACCAAAGACCAGATGGACGAAATCACCAGAACCAACAAAGAGATCTGTGAACGCGCAAGGACTCACTCCATGGGTTTCGACATCATTGATTCGAAATTGAAATTCGACGACTTGGAGGACGAGAAGGCCATTCAACGCGTTCTCGACGCGGGCTGGGAAAAGGGCGGGTTTCATTATTTCTTCGAGACGTTCGCAGACACGCTCACCAACCCCAAGACCAACGAGGTGGCCTCTGAGTTTGTCCGCAACAAGATCCGTGCCATTGTCAACGACAAGAAAACGGCCGAGCTCCTGTGCCCGACCTACCCAATCTTTTCCAAGCGGCCCCCAGCTGGACACAACTACTACCAAACGTTTAATCGAAGCAACGTCGAGCTTGTCGACGTCAAAAACGACCCTATTCAGGAGATCACGCCAAAGGGGGTCAAGTTGGCAAGCAATAAAGAATACGAATTTGACATGATCATATTCGCTCTAGGTACGTACAATTTTGCTCTTGTCTCGGATTTTCGCCAGCTGATCAGGTCCACAAGGGTTTGACGCCGTCACCGGCACCATAGCAAACATCGGCATTCACGGTAGTGATGGCCAACCGATTGGCGACGTGTTCAAAAAGGAACTGACGACATCATACGGCGTCACCATTCCAGGGTTTCCGAATCTATTCATGATCTTTGGACCCCAGACTCCTTTTGCCAACGGACCGATGGTCATTGATATCGTCGCCGACTATATCGGCAAGACGATATCATACCTGAAAAGTCATGACATCGACCGCATCGAGTCCAAGAAGGAAGCGGCCGAAAGCTGGAGCTCCGAGGTCAATCACGTTTTCGAGCAAACCGTGGTCGCCCAAACGGCGATGGACGTCAAGTCGTGGTATGTGGGCGCGAATATTCAGTCCAAGCTCCACAAGACTCTACTCTATTTTGGAGGGATACCGAGGTACATGGAAATCCTGAACAAGGAGATCGAGGAAAAGTATCCTTCACATACCTTATCTGGACCGAAGGAAGTTACAGTGTAATTATTCCTGTTTTGGTATAAGACCTGGAGCTCAGCGACTACCAAGTTCACACGAGAGGGTTTTGTCTGTATTTAGTGAAGCTTCCTGGGGACCATTTGTGGCACAGACTCTTAGAGCATGTGTGTGTGTGTGTGGCACGGACTTTATCACGAGTAAACAAAGTCATCAATCAATTCGTGGAGATTTTCCAGATTGGGTGAGGTCCACCTGTCTAGACGGGCTGGGCTACTCCGTTGCAGAATTAGGGTCAGGTAACAAGCTCCTGTCTTCTGTCACCGGACTATCTAGATTCTCATTGCGCTATTCTATTCTCGCAGATATCGAGATAATAGAGCCACGGGGATCTCCTGCCCATTGGGGAAAAACAAGAGAAAAGAAAAGAAAACGTCACGAAGACACTGGTTTTCAAGAGAGAGGGGGAGCATGGAAGCTTGATCAGGACCGAATGCTTTTCTGCTGTATCGTGCTACGCGTGAATGAATGCCGGAGAGACATAGATATCTAGGTGAACACATGTGAACCAGCACCGATTTCACCCCACCATTTGCCCAACAGCCTTAGCATCAGGTACTGATGGAGGGGGGGGGGGGATCATGTCATATCTAAAGTCACGGAACAATAGTCATCCTACATCACTATCTCAATGATAGACATTCTTTTCCGCTTGGACATCATTCTCCAAGAATATCTCGATCTTGGGTGTCATTTTGGGTCCGATATCTTCCAAGGCTAGCGTGGCGAGGATAGCCATTCCACCGAACCCGACTGAAGCCAAGGCCACCGTCCTACCGCACGAACTATTTAGTATGGTGCTGTTGTTTGGTTTGCCGCCGCCGGTGGGGAGGGAGAAGACAAGAATGGGGGGCTGGACATACCTGAGGCCTGCGACGTAGCTTTGTTGATATGCGGCAGCTGCCGCTTCGATGATGGCTGCAGTGGCACCTTGGACTTGTGCCACAGCTTCCGACCCGAGCGACAGGGCACCCAACACAGCCTCTGCAACTTTGGCCGAGCCGCCAGCGGCTTCAACGGCGGCGGGGACATCGGCTGCAGCATGCGACTTCTGGACGCTGGCCAGGATCGTCTGGAACACGCTGACCGCAATGGCGCCACCGGAAAGTCTTGCAACGCCGGCTAAGCCGCCAGCAATCCCGAGTTCGACTTGGTCCGCACCAAATTGGATGTAGGCGATGGAGAGATATTGAGCATAGCCGTACGCGGTCGCCGTGAGGAACGCAAATGCCACAGCGAGACCTTCCCTGTCCGGAGTGATGTAGGCCAGCAAGCCACCAAAGAGGGTCATCAATGTGATGGGGACCGTCATCTGCCATTTCCAGTGCTGGATATAAGTCCCGGCAAAGGAAAGGATCATGGCACCGGTGAAAATCCCGAACCCTTGGACCGTCGACATTAGCAATGTGACGTGAAACGGCGTGGTAGGTGTGGTGAAATAGGTCACAACCATGGTCGGCCACACGATGTTGGTGCCGTAGTAGAACATGGTAACGACAAAGCCGACGATGAACGGGGCGGTCAACGTGCGACCTCTATTGTGGGTGAATAGGCGGGTCGGGGCGAGTGGTTGTTTCAAGGGAGCAAATGTTTCCCAGGCGCCGAATATCAACATCGACGCAAACCCCGAGACGAGAAGGCCAATAACCAGAGGGTCGTTTGAAGGCCGGACCTGGACGTAGACGATGCCCGTGAGAATCAAGGTCGTGGCCCCGGTAAATGTCAACATGCCGACATAGTCGAGTTGCCTGAGAGCCACGTGCCATGCGACGCCGCGCGGGTGCTTGGGGGGAAAGTAAAGGAGTGCGAGGACAATAAACGATATAGCAATGCTAATCACTATGCCCCAATATCCCCAACGCCACTTTCCAGATAGTTAGTACGATGAGTGTGACCATACGAGCGGCGTCTCGTTACTTACAGCGTCACCGTGTCTGATGGCGATTCGAGCCGTAGGCGGCCCGACAATGACGGAAAAGAGAACCATGGCATCGGCAATGACCACAGCCCAATGGCGCCACTTGTTGGGAAGAAGTTCAGGTGCCGCGAACGCGGCCAGTTGACATTGGCATCCACCGAATCCCAACAAGACGTGTGCAGCAATGGTCTGGCCCAAGGATTTTGAGGTGCCGCCTAAGATGGCCCCGATGAAGACGAGAACGTTGCCCGCGAGGATGAAATATCGCCGGCCGAACAAGTCGCTGCATATTCGGTTAGGGAAAACGAGACGCAACCGGGGGACAGGCGACGCGTTATCAACACACCTATTGGCACCACAGAGCATGAATGAGACAGTGCCAGCAAGAGGATAAACCGAATTAATCCAGGTACCGCTTGCGGGTGCCCCAAACTGAGTGGCGATTTGTATCTCGATGGTACTGAAGAATGGGACTGGCCAGAACGAAATTCCATAAGAGATAGCTAGAGTCTGCAGGCAGGGTCAGCAAGTGTGTGCTGGAGAGGCCAAAATGCTAGAACGTAGAACGTACTATTACGACGGCCCAGGTCTTCGCTGTCACGGCATAGTCGCCGTCTACCATTGGTGTATGCGAGGTGCTGTAGTCTGCGCCATGTGACGACTGTAGCTCCACATCCTGAACCGACTGTATGGTGCCAACCTCATCGTGCTTCATGGAATAAGGCTTTTCGGAATTCTTGACCTCGTCCATGGGAGAACAACTGGTTCAATCAGCTTGAGCTATGGGAAGAAGGGAACGAAAGAGAGACCAAGGGCCAAGTAAAGTCAAGTGAAAGAAGGCGACGGCCAAGATCTTCTATTGAAGTTGACTCGGTGGGAGAATGGTATATAAAATCTTGTCTCCGGGGAATACTCTGCCCCAGGAATTCAAGGCCTCAGGTAGAGTCAAAGTCAACAGGAAACTGGCATTACTTGACGGATATTCGTCTAGTTCCTATAGCGACCCTTGAATGGGAACCACGAGGTCCATGCCGAATGGCTGGATATCTCAGACACCTCTCCGAGTCGCGCATATTCAGGTGTCGCATTCATCCTGTCCGGCACTCGAACGCCGCAAGATGGATTCATCTTTGTCCCGGGCCAGCTTTTGGATCCTGTAGTAGCCCCGCGTAGTAGTGCGATGCCAGACCCCGGAACTGCCATCTAACGTCTCCCACGTGTGCCGGGTCTGAACCCTCCTCCAACATAGGCGACCAAGTCAACCTGTTGGACAAGCTTCGCTTGGGAGCAAAAGAGGCTCATTCAAGCACCAAGTATGTTGGTGTAATCACGTGAGAGCGATTGCCAAGGACCAAGGCGGCACCAGGACTGGCGCCATACCCAATAGTTATACCTCGTTTAGTCAGCCGACCCCGAGGGACCCGATAGACTTGATGGTCTGGCTCTATTGAGCAACATCCGGGGCTGTTTTTCGGTCATCGATTCCCGATATTTTAACCTTTAGGTGGATCCTTATCTTACTATAGTTTTGCGTAGTAATAATGACAGGTCAATGTTGTCAACAGTAATCAAGCCAACAAAATCATGGCGTACATTTCGCAGTCGAAGGCGTTTCAAGCCCTAATAGAGCCGAGGATACAGGACGAGGGGCTTTTCCCAATGTTCCTCTTGTCACGCACGGGGGGCGAAAAAAAAAAAAAAGGAAACTTTCAAAAAACCTCCCGTTAGCACGTAAAATGAAACTCCGTTTTGTTTTCATACAAACAGGTCCTGAAAATCATTCCAAGAACCCATGGTCATCAGGGCTTCACAGTCCTCCAAAGCAAGCATGAATTGCCCGGGGTCCATAGTCGAGGTGGCGTCAGAAGATGACCAGTCCTGCTGCATGACCTGGCCGAGCAGCGCGACGGGGGGGCTCTCCACCACGGTATCATTCGTCGGTCGTCGCTGCAGGAGGGAAGCGTTGGCGTCTCGTAGAGCTTGGGAATCTTCCTTGGTGCTCAAAAGTTTACATCGTCGCATCAGGTACCGCAGTTGCTTGAGCACCGTCTTGGCGCTCATGTGGCAACACTGGATTTCTTCCAGGGCTGCAATGCACGTGGTCAGGGCGGACAGGCATTCGTTGGTGGCTTCTGAAGACTGCTCCGCGCGGAGAGCGATGAGAACCACGGCCGCAGAAGTGATGTTGTACATGGCCACCCCGACCAGCGTCATGGCGGACCCGTGAGATGCTCTGTAGTCGGCCAGAATGTGTCCGATCTGCAGGACGTGGTCGAGACAAATGGCCCGCGACTCTAGTGAGGTTGCAGTACTTTCGGCCTGGTTTGTACCGAATCTCGCGGAAGAACGGTGCAACAGGATCATTGCTCCGTGAAATTGCAGTTGGAGGACGTATACCGCGGGGGGACAGCCAGGACTGTGTCTGAGACCTGGGTCGAGGCTCGATTCCCATTGAAGTAATTTCTCGCGAAGAGTTTTCAGCTGGCAGTAGGTGAATGACTGCTGGTTCAACGCATGGGAAATCTCCCCCACGATGGTGAACAGCGTCGCCCAGGCCATCAATACGGCGAGGTCTGACGAGGATGGAGAGGCCTTGTCGACGGGAGGGGAAAGTGGCGAGATGGTGACATCGCCCAGATTGATGGCGCAGGGCCGTCCAAGATAGAGACCCCAGCCTCGGTCGTATGCAAAGCATCCCCAGAAGACCACTTTTCTGACCTCGAGATCCAAAGGAGATGAGCTGGTGGATTGGAACTCGGCATCATCCTTGTGCAGCCCGAGTTCAAAGATCAGACGAGAGGATCGTCCTGATTCCAGCCACCCCTTGGTATCTTGCCCGCGCCGAGAATATACGGCACTGAGCAGCTGAAGACTTTGAATGGTTGTCAACCCTACCTTGTTCTCGATTTCCTGTTCGGCCAACTCGGTAGCCTTTCTCAGCAAGTATGGTTTTGATCCTTCAGCGTCCTCGTCCCGGCTGAGTGCCAGTGCTCTAATCTCGGGGACTTCGGAGAAAACGGCCGCATTGACCAGGATGGCGTAGAGGAGGGCTTTGCTGTAGTATCGCGAGCGGCCGGCCTGCATGTCCTGCAAGAACGCTTCACGGTGGACCACCTGAAGAACTTGGTGTTGGAAACGCCAGTACTGCTCCAAGAGGTGGTCACGAAGCACTGGCGAGATGTTTTCCTGGTCCTCCAGTTCGAGTCTTCCAGCATCATCCCACTTTAAGAAATTATAAGGCATCTTTTCGCTCGTGTGTAGGCTCGATGTAGGCCCGTAGTACCTGGCCAGACCACTCTCATCGGCACGAAAGTGGGGTTTTTCTGCACACAGTCTGGCAATAAGAGTATGGGGTGTCTTTTGGAAGTCGATAACGCTTGCGGCCTGGGCCGAGTCGTTGGTCAACGCCGAGTCGATGTTCACGGCCGGAAGCGTGGCGGCGGTGTTGGGTGACCGGACTGAACTTGGAGGTGTCAAGTACAAGTTTCGTTCTGCCCTCGCCTCCGACTCTCGCAACTGCTTTTCCAGACTCTCAATTCTTCTTTCCAGCTCCCGGGTTCGTCGCTTGGACGACGGCCTCAGCCGCTCATCTTCATCGGGAACGATGCACGGTATCTCCAATCTTTCGCACTGATTGCAAGTCGAACTCTTTCGGTAGCATTTGATCTTTTTCTGTCGACAGCTCAAGCACGCCAGTGACCGAGCCGCATCCTTTGTGCCTCCGCCTCCACGCCCATCTGCCTGTAGGTTGGCCGAGCTTTGGCGGCGCTTCTTGCCTTTGGGACTCGGCTGGTTGACGGGCGAAACCTCCAGGTTCATCGAGTGCGGCGAATCCACGTTGATTGCGGAAAGACTGATGAAACCATTCGCAGCATCAAATAATCCCGTCTGAGACATGGCTTCAACCACGACATGAATAGACCGTTGTTATGTCGAGACCAGAAAAGAGCAAATAGGTGAAACTCCAAGTGAGGAACCGTGTAAGGGTGGCGCAAGGGCTGGGTCGGTTGAAAGAGAGGAAAAAAAGATCCTGGAGAGCGGGGGGGAGGGATCACGACGACAACAAAGTCAAGCAAACATGCCTAGCAAGTGCCTAGCGAAGACCCTATACCGAGTCCCCTACGACTCCGTCTCCATACCTAGACATCCACACACCCTAGTGCTTCCCCCACACTCCCAGCTGTTCTCTCTGGTGCGTGGGTGCCTAGACTACAAGTAAGTGTGGGGTGAACAGCCTCAACCTCGGTTCAAAGCCTACGGCATCCCAACCACAAGATTAACTAAGGATGGTTGAGAAACAACGAGAGAAGAGCCCCTGCGGCATCACTACACAGTACCGCCCCCAGGCGATCGTGGAGGTTGGTCCTCCCCCCCCCCCCCCCCCAAAAACCTAAGTTGGAGGGTAATA